>NC_053025.1:494022600-494053374 GCF_003073215.2 Triticum urartu | reverse complement strand
GCGGCGGCAGTACCTTCAACCCACGCAACTCTAAAAGATAGCCATCTAAGCGCTGCTTCCGCGGCGAACTTGCGGCCCCGCACCCTTACGTTAGACACCAGCCAACCGGCAGCCTAGGAGCTCCGCCGCCTCGAGGGGTGCTGCTTCCCATTGGAATCGATTGGCCCAGATAAAAATTCAGACAACTGACGCCTAAATAAAGTGATTTGAGATGAGGGTGCGACCTATCTGGCGGCATGGTGAAGTAGGCAGGTCCAGCTGCCGAGTCGGTGAGGCGGCGTGGAGGCACAAGTGCTCCCTAGGTGGTTTTGATAATTGATGACAACATATCTCTTGTTGGACTAATGTTTCTATCTAGTATGTTTCAGATAAGTTCAACAATGGAGTGGCATGGACTAAAGGTTGTGGGAACTCCTTCAAGATGCTAAGAACAGAGGATTGGCTAAAGCTTCAAGCTCAAGACTCTTCATTTTACATTTTAGTGATCCAAGATCACATTGAGTCCATAGGAAAAGCCAATACTATCAAGGAGGGATGAGGTGTTGCTTAATGAACTTCTTGCTTCATGTGCTTAATGATATGCTCCAAAATCCTCAGCTACTTTCCCACTTCCACATATGACCAAACCCCTAAGCCAAACTCGGTCCTACCGACTCTTCTTATCCGGCGCCACCGAGTTTCACTTGTCATAAGCCACTGCCAAACCCTAATCAGTTCGGTCTCACCGATGGGATCTCGGTCTCACCGAGATGGGCTTGCAAACTCTCTGTTACCCATTGCAATATTCTCGGTCACCACCGAGTTTGCTTGACCAAATCTCAGTTTCACTTATTACCCAAATCGGTCCCACCGAGTTTGAGTAATCGGTCAAACCGAGTTTTGGATTTACCCTAACCCTAGCACATCGGTCCCACCGAGTTGCATGTCGGTCCCACCAAAATTCCTAACGGTCACTAGGTTTACTATTTCGGTCAGACCGAGTTTATGATTCGGTCCCACCGAGATTGGAAAACTGTGTAACGTTGGATTTTGTGTGGAGGCTATATATACCCCTCCACCTCTTTCTCATTCAGTGAGAGAGCCATCAGAACACACACATCATTCCAACTCATATGTTCTGAGAGAGAACCACCTACTCATGTGTTGAGACCAAGACATTCCATTCCTACCATATGAATCTTGATCTCTAGCCTTCCCAAGTTCTTTCCACTCAAATTCCTTTCAACCAAATCCAAATCCTATGAGAGAGAGTGGGAGACTATCATTTGAGCACAAGAGCAAGGAGTTCATTACCTACACACCATTTTGTTACTTCTTGAGAGTGGTGTCTCCTAGATTGGCTAGGTGTCACTTGGGGAGCCTCCGACAAGATTGTGGAGTTGAACCAAGGTTTGTTAAGGGCAAGGAGATCGCCTACTTTCGTGAAGATCTACCGCTAGTGAGGCAAGTCCTGTGTGGGCGATGGCCATGGTGGGATAGACAAGGTTGCTTCTTCATGGACCCTTTGTGGGTGGTTGCTTCTTCGTGGACCCTTCGTGGGTGGAGCCCTGTGTGGACTCGCGCAACCGTTACCCTTCGTGGGTTGAAGTCTCCATCAACGTGGATGTAGGATAGCACCACCTATCCGAACCACGGGAAAAACATCGTGTCTCCAATTGCGTTTGAATTCTCCAAACCCTTCCCTTTACATTCTTGCAAGTTGCATGCTTTACATTCCGCTGCTCATATACTCTTTGCATGCTTGCTTGATATGTATTGTGTGTGTTGAAATTGTGCCTAAACTCCACTTAAACCGAAAAAGCTTAAAAATTGCAACTTTAGCACTAAGTGTCTAATCACCCCCCTCTAGACACATCTACTTCTAGATCCTACAAGTGGTATCAGAGCTTTGGTCTCCATTGCCTTGGTTTAATCACCATTGGAGGAAGATGGATGTGTCTACATTAGGGAGTCTTAGACATAGAGTGCCTATTCTTGAGGGAGAGTATTTTCATGAGTGGAAAAATGAGATGCTTGTAATCTTCAATCAATATCATTTGAACAAGTATATTGCTAGCCCTTGTGCACCCATATTGATCCCTTGCATCCTACCCTAGATGAAGATATTGACATGATTCGCAATCTTAGAACTATTGAGCTCATCATTAGAGGATTGCCCAAAAATTTGATTGCTAGTTTGCCTACTCACAATTGTGCCTATACCATATGGAAATTTCTTGAGGAACGATTTCCCGATTATTCCTTGAAAACTTTGGATGAAATTCTCCATAAATCTATTGCCTTGAGTAAGATGAACTCTAGTGATCCTAGTTTTGGTAAATGTCTTTTTGAACTTGCCAATCTTAAGCATGCTAAAGGAGATGTTGGAATCATTAATGATATCAATACTCAAAGCTATAAGAATTCATAAAAGTAACCACTTTGATCATTTATCTAATGAATTACCCTCTCTAGGAAATGATGAGTCACAAGATCATGATGAACATGAATATTATGATGATGATGATAGTGACTTCGATCTTGATGATGCAATGAGACATTTTGGTCTTATGGCAAATCTTCGGGGATATGAATCAGGAGGAAAGGAATGGGTTCTTGATAGTGGATGTACTGATCACATGACCGGAGATGAGGAGATGTTTCGTGAGCTCACTGAAAACAACGGCCCTCGAAAATATGTCACCTTTGGTGATAATTCAAAGGGTAAAGTGGTTGGCCTTGGTAAGGTGGCCATCTCACATGATAGTTCCATTCAAAATGTTATGCTCGTTGAATCTCTTGGCTACAACTTACTTTCAGTATCTAGACTTGCTGATTTCGGTTTGAATGTCCTATTTACTGAGGTAGATTGCCAAGTATTTCATCGAGACAATCATAAAATGGTCTTTATGAGTATGCGTAGAGGAGATCTTTACATTGTCGATTTGTCTAAAAAGGCACAACCTAAAACTTGCTTTGTTGCTAAATCCTCAAAAGGTTGGTTGTGGCATAGACGACTAGGTCACGTTGGCATGAGAAACCTTGACAAGCTTATTAAAGGAAATCATATCCTTGGAGTTAACGATGTCATATTTGATAAGGATAGACTTTGCAGTGCTTGTCAAGAAGGTAAACAGGTTGGAGGAAGGCATCCCGTGAAGAACATCATGACCACAAGGAGGCCTCTCGAGCTACTTCATATGGATCTTTTTGGTCCCAACGCCTACAAGAGTCTCGGTGGAAATTCTTTTGGTCTAGTTATAGTTGATGATTTTTCAAGATTTACGTCGGTGTTCTTTCTTAATGACAAATTGCAGGTCCAGAAGATCTTCAAAAACTTCGCTAGGAAAGCCCAAAATCAGTTTGAAGTGAAGATCAAGAAAGTTCGGAGTGACAACGAATGGAGTTCAAGACGCAAATGTTGGACACCTTTCTTGACGAAGAAGGGATTTCACACGAGTTCTCGGCCTACGTACACACCTCAACAAAATGGAGTTGTTGAAGAGGAAGAACGGGACGCTCATCGAAATGGCAAGAACGATGCTTTGATGAATACAAGACGCCAAAAGCACTTTGGCAGAGCAGGTTGAGACCAGCTTGTCACGCGAACAAATCGTCTGTATCTTCACAAGCTACTCGGCAAGACGGCATACGAGCTCCTCACCGGTAACAAGCCTCAAGTTGGATACTTTCGAGTATTCGGCTCAAAGTGCTACATTCTTGATAAGCATCGTCGTTCAAAGTTTGCTCCTAAATCTCATGAAGGTTTTCTACTTGGTTATGGCTCAAACTCTCACACTTACCGTGTCTACAACAATTTCACCCGAAAGGTTGAAGAGACGGTAGATGTGAAGTTTGATGAATCTAATGGCTCGCAAGTAGAGCAATTGCCAATTGATGTAGGAGACAAAGACCCTTCAGAAGCAATTCAAGACTTGTCCATTGGCAAAATTCGTCCAACGGAGGTGAAGGAGAGTACTTCATCCGTCCAAGTGGAAGCTTCTACTTCACGACAAGGTGAACCAAGAATCGACACGGAAGCATCCACAAGTGGGACACACCAAGATGAAGAAAACGAGGAAGTATGTCAAGACGAACATCAACAACCTCCTTCTCCACCACGACAAGAGAACGACGACGTCAACAATGAAGAAGGCCAAGAAGAAGAACAAGATGAAGAAGATGTTCAACGAAGACCCAAGCAAAAGCTCTCACGAGTTCGAGCAAGAATTGCCAAAGATCATCCCGTCGAGCAAATCCTCAATGATATACAAACCGGGAGAATCACTCGCTCAAAAACTCGTTTAGCTAACTTTTGTGAAAACTATTCATTCATCTCTAGCATTGAACCTATGAAGGTTGAAGAAGCATTGGAAGATCCGGATTGGATAAACGCTATGCATGAAGAGCTACATAATTTTGAGAGAAACCAAGTTTGGACATTGGTTGAGAAGCCCGACAACAACCACAACATCATTGGTACCAAATGGGTGTTTCGCAACAAGCAAGATGAAGATGGACAAGTGGTTCGCAACAAAGCACGTCTCGTCGCCCAAGGGTACACACAAGTCGAAGGTATGGACTATGGTGAGACATATGCTCCCGTTGCTAGACTTGAGTCCATTCGCATCTTACTTGCCTATGCTAATCACCATAATATCACCTTGTACCAAATGGACATTAAAAGTGCTTTTCTAAATGGTGAAATAGAGGAGGAAGTTTATGTCAAACAACCTCCCGGCTTTATCAATCCTAAGAAACCAAATCATGTTTACAAACTTCACAAAGCTCTTTATGGTCTTAAACAAGCTCCTAGAGCATGGTATAAATGCTTGACCAAGTTCCTTACTACAAGTGGTTTTGAAATTGGTAAAATTGATTCTACTCTTTTTACTAAAAGGGTTAATGGAGAACTATTTGTATGCCAAATTTATGTTGATGATATCATATTTGGTTCAACTAACCCTCTCTTTAGTGAAAAGTTTGGAAAGCTAATGTCAGAGAAGTTTGAGATGTCTATGATGAGTGAACTCAAATTCTTTCTCGGTTTGCAAATCAAGCAAACTAAGGAAGGTACATTTGTCTCTCAAACAAAGTACACCAAGGACTTATTCAAGAAGTTCAATATGCAAGAATGCAAAGGTATGTCTACACCCATGCCTACTAGTGGACATAATGATTTGACCAAAGATGGTGAACCGGTTGATCAAAAGGTTTATCGCTCTATGATTGGTTCATTGTTATACCTATGTGCTTCACGTCCCGATATTATGCTAAGTGTGTGCATGTGTGCACGATATCAAGCTGCTCCTAAAGATTGTCATCTTAAGGCTGTGAAAAGGATAGTGAGATATTTAATCCATACACCAAATTTTGGCATTTGGTATCCTAAGAGGTCTTCTTTTGATCTTGTTGGCTATTCTGACTCAGGATTATGCCGGAGACAAGGTTGATAGAAAGTCCACTTCGGGTACTTGTCAATTTCTTGGTAGATCTCTTGTGTCTTGGTCTTCCAAGAAACAAAACTCGGTATCCTTATCCACCGCCGAAGCGGAATACATTGCCGCTGGTTCATGTTGTGCTCAATTACTTTGGATGACCCAAACTCTTAAAGATTATGGGATTTATGTGAAACATGTTCCACTGCTTTGTGACAATGAAAGTGCTATCAAAATTGGTCATAATCCTGTACAACATTCTCGAACTAAGCATATTGAAGTTCGTCATCATTTCATTCGAGATCATGTTGCTAAGGGTGACATCAATCTTAAGCATGTTCGCACCGACAAGCAATTAGCGGATATATTCACTAAACCACTTGATGAGAAAGTGTTTTGCAGGTTGAGAGGAGAATTGAACATCATTGATGCTTCGAACTTGGAGTAGAAACTCCATTGGATACATGCAAGACATGAGCTTATGACTAATCCATGATATATCTCTTATGATAACTATCTTATGTCTTGGATATATTTGCACCTTGCATGTTGTCTAACCCATGTAGGTGCTTGGTTGAATCTAATTCCATGAGATTGCGACTCACTCACATCTTGAGCAATCTCTACAAGACCAAGACTCTACACAATAGTGGTTGAAGACAAGGAAGCACAAAACCATTCAAACATATCCTTTGACAAATTCTATGTTAAGCTTCATGATTGTCATTTTTGGATACACAAGTGCTCTTCCTTGCAAGAACTAACCCATGTAGGTAGATGAACTCAAACTCCAAGTGGTGCTCCCAACTCTTGATGAGCTACATCAACCTTGAGCACCCACACAAGTTCAACTACATGAGCAAGAACCACACCACCACCCAAGGTATGTTATTCCATCTTAGAGAAGCTTTACTCCAAGACATGAGTCAAAGCAACTCAACAAGATGTGAATACATCAAGATGCTTAAACGAAAAATGGTAACCCCATTTTGAGCTTAAACGATGAGTATGACCTATGATCAAGTGTTCTCACTTGACTCCTAAGTCAATATACTCTAACATAGGTGACTATGTCACCGCCCAATTCTAGATGAAGTTCTCTTGTGTTCTTTTCTGAGTTATTGCATTTGTCCCTTGCATATTTGTTTCCTTCTCTTTCAAACAAAAAAAACTTCATCTAGAAACTTTCACTCTTTTCTTTTTGATTTTTGTTCTGCATATTTCTGCATCAAATTCCTTGCAAATCTTTCAGCTAATTCATTGCAAATCTTTGTGAGATCTTACTTGACTAGTGAGCTGAGGTGACAAGTGTTTTTCTCTGTGTAAACTCGGTTTCACCGACTTGCAATTTCGGTCCAACCGAATCTTTTCGGTACCACCGAAATATGCCACTCGGTGCCACCGACTTTGCAATCAGAAAAACAGTTTGCCACTTGTTCTACATTTCTTCTGATCCAGCTCCACTCAATGAATCTTGTCCTACAAGCATCACAATTTTATCCTCTGCTTGTGCTGAATCTCAAGGACCAAACCTATTCGACGGATTCCAGGAAAACCTTCTTGGAAATTGATGTCAAAGGGGGAGAGAGAGATCACATCAAAGCTTGTAGGAGAGAGAGATCACATCAAAGTGTAGGAGAGAGAGATCACATCAAGGGAGAGAAACAGTCTCAAGGACCAAACCTACAAGAGAGAAAGTATTAAGGGGGAGAGAGAGACCTCAAGGGGGAGAGAAAGTCTCAAGGATCCCAGATGTTGTTAAGGGGGAGAGAGAGATTTCCAGGGAGAGAAAATACTCAAGGATCCCAGATGCTTGATGTTCAAGAGGAGAGATGCCACATGTCTTTTTGGGGGAAAGACATGTTCATATGAACTCATTTGAATTAAGTTCTATTCATATCTTTCAGCTCTGATTTTCTGTTTCCTATCTTCTCCCAATATCCCATGTAAGATTCAGGGGGAGCAAGACACCTAAGGGAAAGAAATCAGTCAAATTCATTGCATATCTTTATTCTTGGGGACATGTTGAATCCAATGTGGTACCTTGTACTCACTCTCTACATGTCATCCCAGTCTTGGTATTCTTGTGGTTTCTTTTGTTTGCTCTGGCTAGTGGATGTACCTGTGTTATCTAACCTTGTTTGTGCAGGTTCATTCCATCCTAAGCCAACTCAAGACCACAAGGTAAGTATATGCATCAAAATCATGAGTATGAGGAGTTCTTGCTTATGTACATACTGTTTGCAAGAAGGACTCATGAGCATGAAGGTATTTTCCTTGATAATCTTTTGCTCTGATGCATATGGCCAAGATACATGTAACACATTGCCTACTCTGTCATGGTTATGCTCTCACATGCCTCTATATTTCATATTTACATGAGTGCATACATGTAGGGGGAGCCTATGCTTGTTACATGTCCTTCCAAAGCTTTACTTGCTGTTCTTTATATCTTTATCTAAAGCTTTGATGTATGTTGCCATCAATTACCAAAAAGGGGGAGATTGAAAGCACAAGTGCTCCCTAGGTGGTTTTGATAATTGATGACAACATATCTCTTGTTGGACTAACACTTTATCTAGCATGTTTCAGATAAGTTCAACAATGGAGTGGCATGGACTAAAGGTTGTGGGAACTCCTTCAAGATGCTAAGGACAAAGGATTGGCTAAAGCTTCAAGCTCAAGACTCTTCATTTTATATTTTAGTGATCCAAGATCACATTGAGTCTTTAGGAAAAGCCAATACTATCAAGGAGGGATGAGGTGTTGCTTAATGAGCCTCTTGCTTCATGTGCTTAGTGATATGCTCCAAAACCCTCAACTACTTTCCCATATCCACATATGACCTAAACCCTAAGCCAAACTCGGTCCTACCGATTCTTCCTATCCGGCGCCACCGAGTTTCACTTGTCATAAGCCACTGCCAAACCCTAATCAGTTCGGTCTCACCGAGATGGGCTTGCAAACTCTCTGTTACCCATTGCAATATTCTCGGTCCCACCGAGATATGCAATCGGTCCCACCGAGTTTGCTTGACCAAATCTCAGTTTCACTTATTACCCAAATCGGTCCCACCGAGTTTGAGTAATCGGTCAAACCGAGTTTTGGATTTACCCTAACCCTAGCACATCGGTCCCACCGAGTTGATCCAGTCAGTCCCACCGAAATCTCTAACGGTCACTAGGTTTACATTTTCGGTCCGACCGAGTTTGTTGATTCGGTCCCACCGAGATTGGAAAACTGTGTGTAACGGTTGGATTTTGTGTGGAGGCTATATATACCCCTCCACCTCCTCTTCATTCGAAGAGAGAGCCATCAGAACACACACACATTCCAATATGTTCTGAGAGAGAACCACCTACTCATGTGTTGAGACCAAGATATTCCATTCCTACCATATGAATCTTGATCTCTAGCCTTCCCAAGTTGCTTTCCACTCAAATCTTCTTTCCACCAAATCCAAATCCTATGAGAGAGAGTTGAGTGTTGGGGAGACTATCATTTGAAGCACAAGAGCAAGGAGTTCATTACCTACACACCATTTGTTACTTCTTGGAGAGTGGTGTCTCCTAGATTGGCTAGGTGTTACTTGGGAGCCTCCGACAAGATTGTGGAGTTGAACCAAGGAGTTTGTAAGGGCAAGGAGATCGCCTACTTCGTGAAGATCTACCGCTAGTGAGGCAAGTCCTTCGTGGGCGATGGCCATGGTGGGATAGACAAGGTTGCTTCTTCGTGGACCCTTCGTGGGTGGAGCCTGTGTGGACTCGCGCAACCGTTACCCTTGGGTGGAGCCCTGTGTGGACTCGCGCAACCGTTACCCTTCGTGGGTTGAAGTCTCCATCAACGTGGATGTAGGATAGCACCACCTATCCGAACCACGGGAAAAACATCCGTGTCTCAATTGCGTTTGAATTCTCCAAACCTCTCTTTACATTCTTGCAAGTTGCATGCTTTACATTCCGCTGCTCATATACTCTTTGCATGCTTGCTTGATATGTATTGTGTGTGTTGAAATTGTGCCTAAACTCCACTTAAACCGAAAAAGCTTAAAAATTGCAACTTTAGCACTAAGTGTCTAATCACCCCCCTCTAGACACATCTACTTCTAGATCCAGGCGCGGTTGCGGTGGCGACCGGCGGCAGGGAAAGAGCGATGTCGCCACGGTCGATGGCTACGCGGAAGCAGTGCCAGGACTTTGGACGGATCGAAGTTGGAGCCGCTCCGGCGCCGTGAACAACGCAGGGGTGAATCGGCTCCGGTACCGGTTCACGCGGCCGTCGTCGAGGCAGCACCAGCAGCACGGAGTAAGAGGCACACGGCCAGTGCACGACGGCAAATGGACAGCGTCTCCAGGCATTAGGGAGGAGGGCGGCTGTGAAATTGGTGCGGTGGGGGCGCCATGGAGGTGGGGCTGAGGTTTCGCGGCTCGGGAGAAGGGAGCTTCCCGGGGAGAAGGTGATTTGGCGCCCACGAGGTATGAATGGGGGCGGGCGGGGGGGGGAATTGGGAGGGGAGTGGAACCATGTCTTACGGACGCATTTGTCTGAAATGTGAGGGGGAGTTACAGTTCTACCCTTGCCTATAGGCTTCTCGGCTTGGGTCTGTGTACTGAGGGTCGGGGATAGTAGAGTAACTTTGCTTCTCTGGGCGGGAGCGATTTCGGGCGAGGAGGGCGTGTTTTGAACTATAGTGGGCGCGAGCGATTTCGGGCGAGGAGAGCGTGTTTTGAAATAGTGGGCGCGAGCTATTTCGGGCGAGGAGAGCGTGTTTTGCCGACCATGGTTTATGAATTATTCGGCACATGTCATTTCGGCCGAGGAGAAGGCGCGCTTGGATGAAGTTACGAACCTACCCTCGATGTACAACGGGCCAATTGATGCGTGTCCCACATAGGACGGTAATTTCGCGTCTCCCATTTATTTGCTCGGGCGAATTCCACCGAGCAGAGAGGATGTTTAACGGTTCGTTCAAATTTTGGGAGAACGAGCATCCACGTCTACCTTACCAAGTCGATTCGGATCAAATTTTGAAATATTAGCTTGCCACTTCTTTTTTAGATGGAGAGATGATGCTCGGGAGTAATGTGTTTTTACATGCTCGTTGCTAGCGATTTACTATATGACAAATAGTTGACCCACTCAAAAACGCGAATCAAACCCAAAATGAAATATCTCGATTCAATGAAATAGCTCGTTCAGTAGGTCAAAATAGTGAACTAAATCCAAAATTGAACACCTCAATCGAGTAGCATGTTGTACAGTATTATAGTACTCCATGAACATGTTGAAAGTCAAATTAATGAACTTGTTTGATATACGCATATATCCGTTCATGTGTGGATTGCAGACAACATGTTCTCCAATTTAAATATTTGAATGCAAGTTTATATCGAAACATGGTTTATATCAGTCTTTGATGCATAAAACGCGACCTCCCCCTCTCCCGGACTCCTGTTCTCTCTCTCTCTCTCTCTCTCTCTCTCCGACAATCTTCAATTCTGTCGCACGCATCCGACACAAAAACCTTGTTGGTCCCTCTCCCTTTCTCTCCATCTCTCTCTCTCTTCTTGTGTGTGTGTGGGGGGTCTTTCTAGTTCGCATGCATATATACACCATCTATAGGTCTCTCTCGCACACTATGTATGATACTCTAGCTAGTCCAAGCTAGATATCTTGGGTGCACTCATCGTACGCACACAAATTCCTTGGCTCTTTGCCCGTAACTCTCTCACGCACCACTATGTCGTCTCGGAGCTCTTCCCCCCTCTCTCAAACTCTCCATCCACCTGGGTCACACATACACATGCATATCTCACTCGCACTCGATAGGCCCATCTAAAACTCTATCTCTCCCCCTCGTTCTCTCTCCATCTCACACGCGCACACACACAATCTCATGCCCAGCTAGCCAAGTATGATGGTCTCTCACTCAATTGTAGGCACACGCAGTCCCCCCTATATGTATATGACTAGCTAATCTTAGTCTCCATCACAAACATGTGCATGGTCTATCTCGATTTCTCTCGGGGCATCTTTCTATCGCGCACGCACTCCCTCGATCTCCCACCCATATAGTCCCCTCACGATCTCGACGGGATCTCTCTATCACAAACACACCCTCTCTCCCTCCATGCGTCCATGCCATCCATGTGTCCCTCTCGACCTTTGTTCCTTGTTGGCCAGACCTCTATTGGACATGTGCTACAGGGTGTCTCTCTCATTGCAAACAATCACACACTAGCTATCTTCGTGTATCTCCTCGCCTCGCTTTTCCATCTCGGAGATGCATGCGTGATATGTTCGCATAAGAAACGAAAAACACACACTCTCTCTCTAATTTATCGTTTGTTGTCACTTTCTCTTTCACACACATACTCTTTTTGCACACTTACTCATTCTCCTTCACACGCACTTGATCTGTCTCGACTGAGGCACTCTCCTCGGTCCATAGCATATAGATTTATTGAAAAGTCAAACATCACAAAGTTTGACCATGTACGTGGAGAAAAAGAATTACATCTAGTACGGCAAACATATACCATTAGATTCACCATGAGATGTAGTTTTGTATGATGTATCTTTGGTATTGTAGATATAAATAACATTTGCGTAAACCTGATCAAAGTTTCCAAAGTTTGACTTCTAAAAAATTTACATGCACTGCATTATCGAGCGGATGGAATATCTCTTTCCCCCTCTCAGCTATCTGACGCACCACTCAGCCTTATCGGGGCTCCTCAATCTCTCTCAAACTTTATTGGTCAGTTTGGTTCGTGACCTGACCCTCATGCCTTGATGGCCGGTACTGCCTGGTGTGGACGTGAGATGTAAAATATTTCTGCCTGGCCAGGCTTGTGTGGTGCTGAAGCGTTTGGTTCATGCCTGGGCCAGGCAAAGCATCAACGTCCCATCAATCAATCCATGCATCAATTATTTAATGCTAATATCCATCCATGTTGCTGTTAGCCTCGTGGCCACACGACCAGGCACGGCCAGGCGTTCGAAATCGGTCGCCTGGGCCAGGCTACTTGCAGTGTCTGGAGTTCAGCCAGGCTAATTAAAGTGCAAGGGAACCCAGGCCAGGCGGGCTTTCTTTTTCACAGGGTAGCAACCAAACAAGCGTGCATGAAATCCAGCCACAACCCCAGGCCAGGCAAAAGATGCTCAGGACGCAAGCCAAACTGGCCTTATATCTCCCTGGTTCACACATACACATGTCTCGCTCGCGCTATACATATAGACCCATCCAACACTCTCCGCCCTTGTTCTCTCTCCATGTGACACGCACCCCCCTAAGTACCATAATCCCTCATCCATCATAGGCGCAAGCACTCCCCCCTCCTAAGTATGATTATCTCTTACTAGCCATCAGGAACACACGTATTGTCTCCTTCCATCCATACGTCTATCTCGATATCTCTCGGGGCATCTTCTATCGCGCACACACCTTGTCACTCGATCTCCCACCCATGTAGTCCCATCACGATCTCCAGGGGATCTCTCTATGACAAACATACACTCTCTCCTCCCCATGTCTGCATTTTCTCCGTACGTCTCTCTCGACCTCTCTCCCTTGTTTGTCAGACCCCTCTTGGCCACGTGCTAGGGGTCTTGCTCTCTCGGTTCCAAACAACCACACACTATCTCCTCACCTTGCCTCCGTTGTCGAAGATGCATGTGTGATATGTTTGCATAAGACACGCACGCTTTTTCTCTACTTTTATCGTGTGTTGTCCATGTCTCTTTCACACACGCACACACACTTTTTTCACTCTCTCTCTCTCTAGTTAGGGACTCTGTCACGTCCATAAGCATATGGATGTTTTGAAAAGTCAAACCTCAGAAAAGTTTGACCAGGTATATGTGGAGAAAAACATTTACATCTGGAACGATCATTAGATTCATCACAACATGTACTTACTTCATACTATCATTTATCTTTGGTATTGTAGATATAAGTAATTTCTTTATAAACTTGGTCAAAGTTTCAAAAGTTTGACTTAAAAAAATGTTGGAACTACATTATCGAACGGAGGGAGTAGCTCTTCTCTCTCTCTCTGCTATCTCTCACGGGCCTCCCCTCTCACTCGAACTCTCTATACCGACGGATTATACGCTCACTGTGTCAGCGTATAGCTCCGTATATTGTTTAGTTGACCGGTCAACCAATCCACATGCTGCCTTGTCAGCTCGTGTTCTGTATCTTCGTGTGCTGGCCCATGTGGCAGTGGGTGAAAATAAGTAAACTAGAGGCCCATCTGACACGCGGTGAAGTAAACAAAGTTGAAACCACTCGGGGTAGCACCCCGCACGCTAGTAAATTGAGGGCGCATTGAGGACAAACTTCTTGCGCGCGAAGGACGCACTCGCGCACAATTCACCACTGCGCGGCGGCATGCACAGAAGGACGCACTCGCGCACACCCAGCACACAACACACACCAGCACACGTGTACACCGCGTCGCCGCCGGTTGAGATGGACGGCGAGGCAGCCAACAAGCGGAGGCGGCTCGAGCCAAAACCGCATCCGGCGAGCCTGGACTTCATCAGCAGCCTCCCCGACGACATGCTGCTCGTCATCATCGGCCTCCTCCCCACCAAATCTGCCGTGCGGACCGCCCTGCTCTCCCGGCGGTGGCGCCCCCTCTGGCGCTGCGTCCCCCTCAACCTCACCGTCGACAGCTGCCTCTGCGACGGGGATTGCAAACGCATGGCCGCAGTCTCCAAGATCCTTTCATCGCACCCTGGGCCAGCAGCCTTGACATCCGCATGTTCAGTACCAACTGCAAGGTCCAACCCAAGTTCGACGAGTGGTTCTTATCCCCCGCCCTAGATCAGCTCGAGGAGCTCAGCTTTGAAGCTGGACGATGTCGCTCTCTGCCGCCGTCCGCGCTCCGCCTCACGCCAACGCTGCGCGCGCCAGCTTCAGCTCCTGCTATCTTCCCCAGATTAATGCGCGCCCGCCCTTCTTCTCCCTCAACTCAAGCAGCTCGACCTCTTCGACGTTGTCATCTCGAAGAAGGCTATGGAGCACCTGCTCCGCAGCTGTACTGCGCTCGAGTACCTTCGTCTTGAGCAGATCCACGGGTTCATTAGCCTCCACATCGCCTCGACGAATCTCCGATGGATTTATGTGTCTTGCTGGCCCCGCAACAAGACATCAATTGGGAAGAGATCACTCCAGCTGTTCCACGTTATGGTCATTGAGAATGCGCCTTTCCTTGAGAGATTGCTTGTATCGGATCTAGAAGGTCCAACAAAAATCAGGGTCATTGACGCGCCGAAATTGACAGCGTTGGTGTACTCGTCTGCCAAATTCTCCGAACTCTTTATTGGATCCGTAATCGTTCAGGTACAACACTCATCTTCTTCTCCGTCTTCTTGAAATTCACATTTTTAAATTTCTTCTTGATGTATTTACGACCGTCTTCCAGAAAATGATTCCCACAAGCTTGACCCAGTCCATGCGCACAGTGAAGATCTTAGCACTAAAATCTATCGGCCCCAATCTGGATCAAGTTGTTGGATTCCTTACATGCTTTCCGTGCACGGAGAAGCTACTCATCGAGGTGAAACTTCTTTCCTATAAGTAAACGGTAATCACAACGTAGCTCATTTTTTTCGTAATTTTCCCAAATTACGATGACAAGTGTAGTGTTCAAAACTGCATCTACGCACTGCACCGAAAGAAATGTTTTTAGTATTTTTTCTCACGTGATCACCTGCATCGTTTTTATGCTGTACTACTATAGTAGCCTAGGCTAGTCATAGTGGAAAGTAACTTAGACTACTCCAGTAACTCTATGGTTACCCTAAGAGCAAGTACTACCTCCGTCCTGGTTTACTCTTCCAATTTTGTAGTATCAAAATTTGACCATAGATTTAACTGACAAAATGTTAATGCATGTCACTAAGAACTATATCGTTGGATTCGTATTTGAACATAATTTCAAATGGTGTAATTTTTAGTGACATGCATTGGCATTTTCTTAGGTAAATCTATGGTCAAAATTTTATACTAAATACGAGGTAGTATTCCCTCCGTCCCAAAATTCTTGTCTTACATTTGTTTAGATACGGATGTATCTAACACTAAAATGTAACTAGATACATCCGTATTTAGAACAAATTTAAGACAAGAATTTTGGGACGGAGGGAGTACAAAAGTGGGCTATGTAGGCCAAAACATGTGCCAAATTCACTTGTGATGCATTTGGCATCGATGCCCCTCCATTGCTCACCTGGTGCCAATCTGGATCACCTACTTTGCTCCGGTGCCAAATTAACTCACGCAATGAAAAAACACTGCGTGGGAGAGAGAGAGGACTGAGGCAATAAAAAACACTTGTTTGGGAGAGTGAGAGGCTGGTGTAGTTGGTTTGATTGATTTGTTTATACATGTGGGTCTGTGTGCACAGCGGTGCCAACTCTCTCACATCGCGAGAGCGGTGCCAAAATCTTTTGATTTGACATCGATGCGTATTATGTGGCATACTTTTGCGAAATATGGCATCGGCCACATAGTGGAAGGCAACAAATGCCCAAGCTCTTCACGTGCTCCTAGTTAAATGAGAGGAAACAAAGAGAGAGAGAGAGAGAGTGAAAAAATATCACTAGCCAGCCAACCCTATCGTATGAGCGAATGATATTGGTACCTCTTGATGACACGGCAATCTTATGCAGCCAGCTGCTCTAATATGTTCTCTTCTTTTGCAGATAAAAAAAGACCCGAAAGTGAAAAATGTGCTGCACTATAACAATCTCATCGAATGCCTTGATCTCCATCTTACAGAAATTGATTTGATCGACTACCGAGGCAGCACATCTGAGATTAAATTGGCCAGGTTCTTTGTTCTGGAGGCAAGTGTGCTCAAGGTAATGAGGTTTGGCGTTCTCTGGCGCAACAATGAATGGCGTGCTGATCACCGCAAGCGTCTAAGCCTAAATGACAAAGTCTCCGCAGAAGCTGAATTTGTTTTTGAAACATCAAGTGGCCAGAGACTCGAAAACTTATTTGCCCATTAGTGACTTGTCAGGGCGGTGGATTTTAGTTTGTACGATAATGCTGCATCCACCTAAAGTAACGAAAGTTCTTACGTAAACTTCCTAGTAATTCCCTCTTCGTAGGTGCAGCATTACTCCTAACATTTGTAATATCAGTTTGAAACTTGTAATATTGTCCGTGTCCTATTCCTGTTTTCAAAATCCTGCGAATCAAACAGGTCCTGAGTTGGTGATGATGTTGTGCCTCCCATCTTTCACCAATAGCCGTCGGATCTAGATCTGACGCATACAAACCAAGCTTCTCCATTTTTGCAAAAAGATGCCCGCACTTGTTCCCTATTTACAAACAACTCCTTGTCTCTCACAATCAGCCTTATCTCCTCCCCACCACATCTAGAAGGCCGTGGAAAAATCTGGCGCGATGGCCGCTGCCGGAGCCGTCCACCCCCAATCTTGGTGTTCCGTGCAATGCACGGGCATCTACGCACGGGAAATTATGTCGAACAGGGCTAGTTGTAAGCAGGCTAGCTCTACAGCCATGATGATAGTGACTGCAGACGGTGAGGCTGACTATGGTATGCCGAACACGGCGCCTATACTCAGGTGTCATCTCCGGCGCAGGGTCTTGTCACTTCACTGTGAGGAGCAAGCACGTAATAATTTGACCAACGGGTAGTACAGTGCTAGTACTCCTACTACTACATTGGTAGTACTACTACTAGTACTAGTAGCACCACCGTCTGGATTTAGGAGTACTACCACGTCCATCTGGATTTTAGTATTTGACTAGAATATCTAGTAATGCATGTCACAAAAAATGTACTACTCCCTCTGTAAATAAATACATGGTGTTTTATTCCTATCGGCGAGAGAACTTAATGTTTTTTTGCTAACTAGAGTACTAATAGGATTACATGCAATGAACTAAACACTGCATGTCATGTTTGGTA
Organism: Triticum urartu; assembly: GCF_003073215.2. Lineage (NCBI taxonomy): Eukaryota > Viridiplantae > Streptophyta > Magnoliopsida > Poales > Poaceae > Triticum > Triticum urartu. The sequence continues at coordinate 494,036,003 of NC_053025.1, read as the reverse complement.
GTCTCAAGTCATTGAAAGCATGCACGGCCCACATCTCTCATTGGTTGATATGTCACGAAATAAGAAACAAGGAGGGAGTTAATGCACCGTGCCTAAGTATTTTGGGATTATTTGGTTTTCGTAAGGTGACTTACACAACATTTTTGTTTACATGCATTAACATTTTATTAGTTAAATCAAAGGTCAAAACTTGGCGCAAAATGCAAAGGGGACCAATAAACCAGTAAACATCAAACTTCTCTCGTTTGGCCCCAACTAGAGGTCCGGTGAGATGACTATACTGCACCGGCACGGAGGGGGACGCAGCTTCATTGACTTACGGCAACTGCCTTTGGGTGAATGACACGTGGCCCCAGGGGGTGGCTGGCCCACCTATCATACAGCCAAAGGCAGGTGCAGTAGAGGGCCGAGGAGTAGTACGAAATCCTACGCACCTACGCACGCTAACCAAGGGCAAGAGTGATCACTCGAATCGCAAGATCAGTTGACTAGAAGCTAAGCTAGACCCATGGAGGCGATGAGCGCGAGCATCAGCCGGCTGTGCCAGATGGTCCACGACGCCGGCCTGCGGCCCGGCACCGAGGAACGTCTCCAGGTAGTATTGCTTGAGGCCGCCAGGGCGAGGGGCCGCTTGGACGACAGCTTCGTCTCCTTGTTCGACGAGGTCCTCGTCGGTTTCCTCGACAAGTTCACCATCGTCAAGAAGCTTGCGGACGACTTTGACGTAAGCCTCCAGCCGACGCGCCCAGGCTCTGCGATGCCGCCACCCTCAACGGCCACTATGGTGACAACCTCTTCGACGCACTGGTGGCCCTGCGACTGCCCGCCGTCGCGCCGGAGAATGTCCACCTCGAGGTCGCGCTCGCCGCGCAGCGCCTGGCGTAGCAAGACACCATCGACATAATCACCCACGTCTACGCGCAAATCGTCCACAAGGACTACTACATGCAAGAGGAGGACGATAGGACGCTGGCCTTCTTGGACCGCAGGGCAACCTTGGACGGCACTGTTCAGAAGCACGTTGAGCTCGCCGCCAACGCCGCTGCTCCTCACACGTCGGTTGGTGACCCGGCGCACTAGGGCGTGAGGATGTCGTTGATGGATCCGTATGTATTTTTATCTTTCCGTCAAATCCATGTAGTAGTATATGATACTACAGTAATTATCTTACCTTTCGCATCAACTTCATAATTTTCGTACGTACTCCATGCATGAACGGCCAGAACCAAACTTCTCATTACTCTAGGCAAAATCGTTATTTTCTATCTATCGGTCGCGCCATGGAGCAGAACCAAATTTTACAAGTTACGAGTTCAAGGAAAAGCTGTCGTGTTGCGTCGCACCCCCACACGGTTGGTCCGGCACGCCGCTCAAGCGGGAATGCGTGCGGTGTTGCATTTTCACTTACAAGTGGGACCGCAGTTGAGCAAACCGACTATCGGCAAACCCCCACCCCGCCCACCGCGCGATGGCTGAGAAAACAGGAGGGAGAAGAGATGGCTGTAGCATGGACTCCAAGAAAATTGGTGTCGGATGGGACTCGTGTGGGTGGCGTGTGCCGTACTGCTAGACGTGAATGCTAGTTATGGCCCATGCCACCCCACTATATCGAGCCTATATCGAGGTACGTAGAACAAATTTCCTGCAGTCCGTGCTCAGCCCTCCTCTATCTCTCTTCTCAGCCAGCCAGCGGACGCGCGGAGCCCATCGTCTGTTTGCTCACATGCGGCCCCACATGTCAGTGAAAACGCAAGAGGACCCACTGAACCTGCACATCTTTCACCTCGACGTGCTGGTGATGAAAAACAAATCCAATAAAGATCTTCGGTGGCCGCTTTTGGAGTTACTCAAGAGTAGTAAGATTCTATTTACAGTTTAACCCAAGATGCACATCTCGTGGCTTCAACTACCACTCTATTTTCTTTCATGACACGACCTGGATGCTGGATGTCCCACGTGTCGGCAAAAGGAGGAAGAACCCGACCAAATCTTCGGTTCTGCTCTCGGATTAGACTAGTTGTGCTAACTTAAAATTTTTATTGTGTACTCCCTCCGTTCCAAAATACTTGACTTCCATTTGTCCAAAAATGGATGTACCTATATACTAAAACATGTCTAGATACATATATATTTTGACAAATAGAAGGCATGTATTGTGCAACGGAGGGAGTAGAATGGATGCAAGTTTTTGTATTGGGAAGAAGAGTACATCCATATATTGATAGAGCGCAATTTAGTAGATGTTCTATCACTTTTAGCTAGCACAGAGGCTAGAGATGAGATTAGTGCACTTGTTGATACTCCTACTAGAATAGAGGCTAGACATGAGACTAGATGCGAGGAAGCAACGTCTACTTCTTTACACTCGAAGAAGAAAGAAGCACGCAAGATCGAGCCTCCGCAGATCAACAATGAATGCATCGAGAAGGCACTAATCCAACTTACAGGAGTAGTAAAATGTATTCTTGTGGTTCTTGTTTTCTTTGGTCTTGCTTTTCTAGTCAAAATTATCGTTGGAGTTCATGCAAAACGGAGGTCCATTTGGGGTCGTGCGTTGGAGTTGGCCTTACAAGTGGGACCGCAGTTAAGGAAACCGACTATCGGCAAACCCCCACCTCGCCCGCCGCGCGATGGCTGAAGTTAGAGAAACGACGAGGTTGAAGAGATTGCTCTAGCATGGACTCCAAGAAATAATATGGTGTCAGATGGATGTCGTGGTGGTGGCGTGTGCCGTACTCCTGGACGTGAATGCTTGTTCTGGCCCATGCCACCCTACTACTCCTACTACTTACTCCTACTATATAGTACTAGTATCGAGGATTCGAGGTGCTGGTTACGTACAGCGAACACATTAACATATGGCTACAGTAAAAACACCCGCCCGACGCGCGAAGCATGTGAAGCTAGTACAAATAGTGTACTACTATTGTTGATTGGCCTCATCCGATAACCTGTTGCAATGCACGTACAATTATGTATTCGGAAAATATTTTTTTGCCTCGTCGCACCACTCACTCAGAGAAGCGACTCGAAAGCCATTCATAAATTTAGTAAGTTTATCACAGGCATATCATTTTATTACATACAACAGGTCATCAACCCACATCGACAACGAGGATACATTATAAATACTAAAGTTTTCACCACACAACAAATAACAAGCAATGAAATGAACTTCAACTCAACCATTCCTCGGCGTTGGAAACGCTTGCTTTGAACCACAAGTGATTCTCTGGGACGGGCCATCCGATTGTCGATCTGGAAACCAACGCAGGACTGATCATCCAGGCTGAAGCGGCCTACTATATCAGTACCAGGGTAGGGAACCACCCAAATGTCCGAGGTATAGACATAGTTGCTTCTCATAAATGGTACTGTAACATTGTGTCAACAGCAGTTGGATCGCCTTTCACCATCATCGGATAGTTTTGTCCAAGGAAGAGCGAGTTTTCTCCAAGACTATCAATTCTGTACCAGGGAGAAGGAGTTGGCGCTAGCACACTAGTATCCATCCCGAATACCATGCAACGGGTGTTGGAATAGGTCCGGAGAGTGCGACCATGGGAGACTACACCTGCTTCCTTAGCAGTAACATCATCAGTGGGCTGTATACACACAAGAAGAGGTGATCCATCGGAATTAGTTGCCAGGCGCCACAGAGTATATGGGCGCTGCTCGTCCTCATGCTCGTGATCATCACCATCGTCATCTCCCCCTTGGTTATAAAAATTTTCAAGTATAGGTGGTGGGATGTTCACAGGACCTTGGAAACACAAGAAGAAGGTTAATTAGTAAAGGGAAACTTGCTAACCCGCATGCATGTGGATGAAACAATTATAATTACGGTGGAAGACAAACGTACCGAAACTACTAGGATGCCATGCAAAAACAGTGCCACGAGTGGTGGCAGCAAACACAAGGCCCTCGTATTGAATTGCATCACAGTACTCATCCGTGTACAGAAACTGATTTTTGAGCAATATCCATCGAGTCAAACCACGAAGGACGGCAACAAGCTTGTCGAAGATAGCAACAACTTGATAGTTGTTGTAATTCCAAGAGCGGTTGGGAACTCGACAAATTGCTATCTTCCATAGAAGACAGTCACCATGATGTATTTGAACGTGCGTACAATACCGGTGTGCTCAACCTCTGGGCAGTCTGCTGAGATTTTTGGAAGTGGAACCCGGTCACGAGTGTACACATTCACAAGTTCCCACTCGCAGTTGGACCCAATGTAAACAACCCAATCTCCATTTGCGCCCGCCCAAGCCTTGCCCTCAAGCGATGGCATCTTAACATCATACGTATCATTATCAAGCGGCATCAACTTGCACAGGGCGAGGCCTCGTCGTGCCGGCGCCAGTCATCAGGGTCACGGCGAAGAAGATAGGGGAGATCAAACCGCTCCTTGACTCTTGGGTTCCTTGTAATGATGTTATTAGTTGAGTCGAGAATGGGCTTGAACGAACCTGCCATGCTAGCCGAGGTGATGACGTCGCACCGATCAATGAGTTCCTCCACCACGTCATCTTTCAGATCGGGGCAAGAATAACGGGGTCGTTTCGCCTGTTCCCTCCATGGAGAAGACGATCGAACAATGGCAGAAGAAAGGGTGAAGGGCTGAAGGAAAATGGAGGAGGGAGAGGAAGAGAGTGCGACAGCAGTTCCAAATCGAGAGGGAAAGGCGAAGAGTCGGTGGATGGTTGCGAGTTTGCCACGTTCACGAAGAGGCGCCCCGGCCTACACGTCCATTCGGAAATACTCCTACTACTCGCCGTCGTCTCACTGATATGTTGGAACGGGACCACATGTCAACGAAACATGGTGTGTAATTTCTCGTGCAAAATGCGATCTGGCCGCGTTGGCCCGAGGTGCCGCATTAGTTATCGACCTTTATTTTTTTAATGGCAGTGCCGATCAGTTTTGAAGCATGACTAACTGGTACTGTACGCAGAGAAAATATAAACTACTCTACCACTACTCCACCTCCAGTACTAGTAGTATAAAAAAGATATATAGGCTGGAGCTTCAGCGCTTTCTTGCTAAGGGCTGCCCACTTGCTTCTCACACTACCACCCTCTCTCCAGATCTAAAAAAGAGGCCCCTCTCTCCCTCCTCACCGGTGGTCACAGATCCGCGGGGAAGAAAAGGACGTGCAGCGTTGACGCACTCGTCGTCGGCGAGCGAGGTCACGCACTGACGACAAGGCCGTCCTCTCAGACCTAGCGCCCGCGCGGGATGGCCTCCGTCCCCAAGCTCGCTGCCGTAGTGTGTGGAGGACGACGACCACGAGCGAAGCCACTTCCCGCCGACCCTCAGGTATGCTACCTCTTTTCGAACCATAACCTTGTTCTATTGCCCCATCTGCCACGTCGTTGCATGTGGATCTTTTTCCACTCCACCATCTTCCCAATTTGCTATCCTCTGCTCTGCTGGCCACGCAGACGAAAACCATAATTTGCACTATTAAAGGAAACCCTACTTCATGCAGACTAATCCATGTCTGGGTTGAATAAGGAAAGGAAGGGAGACTGTACTGTCCAAGAGAGTAGGCATCGAACCCGCATCTAGGTTGAAAAGGGGAAAATCAGTAGCTAAGGAACGAGTCTCGTGTCTCTTGGTTGAAGAAGGGTAGAAAGGCATGACAACGCAATAGAGAATGACCAGGTCGATCGGTTTGTTGTCCTCGCATAGGAAAAAGGTGGCTAAAGGAGAACAAAAAAGGGACGTAATCCATATACGCTACCTGGATATTTGTTGCTCTGGGCAACCATACCTCCCTCACCACTCTGCGTCCGTGGAGGTACATCGTACTGGTGCGCCCACTATCCGAATGGGCCTCCTGAGGGAGTCCTGGATTAGGGAGTGTCCGGATAGCCGGACTATACCTTCGGCCGGACTCCTGGACTATGAAGATACAAGATTGAAGACTTCGTCCCGTGTCCGGAAGGGACTCTCCTTGGCGTGGAAGGCAAGCTTGGCGAGACGGATATGTAGATCTCCTACCATTGTAACCCACTCTGTGTAACCTCAGCCTGTGGAAAATCGAACCGAAAACCAAAAACCAAACCGAAAAAAACAAAACCGAACCAAAATTCGGTTTTTTCAGGTTTTGGTTTCAGTTTCAGTTTTCCCTTTTGAAAACCATATAGCCTTCGGTTTTTTCGGTTAGAAACCGATGGTTTTCGGTTAAACCAAATTAAACCGATAGAACCTTCATAGTGTGAAGATATTTAGCTAAAGCTAGAGCCACCCCTCCTTTTATAGCCTTGTGCTCACCGCGCTTCAGCTCCATACGCGAGGTGGTACTAAACTTTGCAAAGACAAACCAACGACCTGAGCAGTGAGCACCTAGCGCTTCGTTTTGCTTTCTTGGGCCTCAATTATCCAGCCCATACAGCCAGTTCTGGGCTTCTAGCGCACGTTGGAGCTCACATGCCTAAAAGAAAGGCCAGCCGACCGCTGGAGTCGCTCGTGGCTCGTGGGTCAAACTATTTTCTTTCTTTTCTTGCTCCCTCACGTAATTAAAAACTTGTCTAATCCTCAGACTTGGTGTAATGCCTAGGACCAAAATGATGTGTGCCACTGCCATCTAATAATGATCTAATCTACGTAGGCATTTCTTACAAGAAAAGTCTTACATACATGGCTACATGCACAGACCAAATCATGTGACAAAAAATATTTGTTGTCCATTCAAAAAATCGCGACAACTTTGGTTAATTTGGTTATTACTGAAACCAAACCAAAAGCAAATGGTTACAACCAAAACCGAACCGTATCTCCGTATAAAACCGTATAAACCGAAGTATAAAAACCGTATAAACCAAAAACCGTATAAACCGAACCGAATCAAACCGACAAAACTGAATGCACAGGCTGAGTGTAACCCTAGCCCTCTCCGGTGTCTATATAAACCGGAGGGTTTTAGTCCGTAGGACGAACGGCAATCATACCATAGGCTAGCTTCTAGGGTTTAGCCTCCTTGATCTCGTGGTAGATCTACTCTTGTACTACCCATATCATCAATATTAATCAAGCAGGAGTAGGGTTTTACCTCCATCGAGAGGGCCCGAACCTGGGTAAAAACATGTGTCCCTTGTCTCCTGTTACCATCCGCCTAGACGCACAGTTCGGGACCCCCTACCCGAGATCCGCCGGTTTTGACACCGACATTGGTGCTTTCATTGAGAGTTCCTCTGTGTTGTCACTTTTAGGCCCGATGGCTCCTCCGATCATCAACGACGATGCGATCCAGGGTGAGACTTTTCTCCCCGGACAGATCTTCGTATTTGGCGGCTTTGCACTGTGGGCCAATTCGCTTGGCCATCTAGCAGATCGAAAGCTACGCCCCTGGCCGTCAGGTCAGATTTGGAAGTTTAAACTACACAGCGGACGACGCGGAGACTTGATCTTCGACGGATTGAGCCGCAGCCGAGCGCGCCGCACTGTCCCGGTGGGCATGATCTAGCTCTGCCGCCGAACAGTGCCCTGGAGGCCGCACCTGTGTCCGCTCCGACCCTTGGCTCGGAGCCGACCACACACCAATCGAGGATGGGTGGTTAGACACCGCCTCGGGGGCTGCAATCTCTACGGCGATCAAGCCGAACACCAGCCTTGTCCTCTGCGAAGCCCGTGACTCCAAGGATGCCGGACTCCTCTCCGGACTCCGAGCCCTCCGCGCCCCTACCGATCGAATCCGATTGGGCGCCGATCATGGAGTTCACCGCCGCAGACATCTTTCAGCACTCGCCCTTCGGCGACATTCTGAATTCACTCAGGTCTCTCTCTTTGTCAGGAGAGTCCTGGCCGGACTATGACCGGCAGGATTGGGATGTGGACGACGAAGAAATTCGATGCCCACCCACCACCCACTTCGTAGCCACTGTCGATAATTTAAACGACGTGCTCGACTTCGACTCCGAAGACATCGACGGTATGGACGACGATGTAGGAGATGAACATGAACCAACGCCTATAAGGCACTGGACAGCCACCTCATCTCATGATGTATACATGGTGGACACACCCAAAGGAAGCGACGACGAGGAACACAGGGATGCAACGAGGGATCGTTCACTCGAAAAGCAATCAAAGCGGCGACGTAAGCGCCGCTCCAAGCCCCGCCTCGACAGAGACAGCAGCCATACAGACCCAGCCATAGAGCAGGACGAGCCGGCGGACGACGAACATGCCTTCGAGCAACCGTCCGAACAGGGCAACTTGGATAAACAAACCGAACACCCCGTCCCCGGCGAAAACAACAGTCCGGACGACCTTACGCCGGATAGGCTCATGGAGCAGAAGAACCTCCACAAAAGGCTCGTCGCCACTGCGCGTAGCCTGAAAAAGCAGAAGCGGAAGCTCAAAACTGCGGAAGATGCACTCAGAATCAGATGGAGCAAAGTACGCAACACCGCAGACAAATATGGCGGCAGTCGCCGCACAAAAAGCTATCCAAAGCGAAAGCTACTGCCTGAATTTGACGAGGAGGCCTTAGAGCCCCCGCAGTCAAAAAATAGGAAAGCCACCCGGTCGGATAGACGACCGCATGGCCAGCATGGAGCGGCAAGCGGCGACCGCACACAAGCCGGCACGCGATCCACCAAAGGATCCGCATCAAAAAGATGGCCCAGCCAGATCTATCTACGGGCCAAGAAAGCAAGCTCTAGTAAGCAATGCAACACAACAAATATCCGAACATCACGGCACACCCAAATACAGGGGTGCCGCACACCCCCTATGTTTCACCGATGAGGTGCTGGACCATGAATTTCCAGCGGGATTCAAGCCCGTAAACATAGAGGCGTACGACGGAACAACAGACCCTGGGGTCTGGATCGAGGATTATATCCTCCACATACACATGGCCAGAGGAGATGACCTCCACGCCATAAAATACTTACCCCTCAAGCTTAAAGGGCCAGCCCGGCATTGGCTCAAAAGCCTTCCCGAAAACACCATTGGAAGTTGGGAAGAGCTTGAGGATGCTTTCCGGGCAAATTTTCAAGGGACCTATGTCCGCCCTCCGGATGCAGACGATCTCAGTCACATAACTCAACAGCCCGGAAATTCTGGAACAGATTTCTTACTAAAAAGAATCAGATAGTCGACTGTCCGACGCCGAAGCCCTAGCAGCTTTTAAGCATAACGTTCGAGACGAATGGCTCGCCAGACACCTCGGCCAAGAAAAGCCAAGAACAATGGCCGCATTAACAAGCCTCATGACCCGCTTTTGCGCAGGAGAGGATAGCTGGTTGGCAAGATGTAGCACCACGACCCAAGTACATCCGAAGTTAGGGATGGAAACGGAAAACCCCGACGCAGCAAGGACCAGCGCCGGAATAAGGGAAAACAGCCCAAAGAGCACGGCGGTCAACGCCGGATTCAAAAGCTCGCGGCAGAATCAGAGAAAGCCGCCCCTCAAGGATAACAGGGACGAGCTATCCAACTTAAACAAAATCTTGGACAAGATATGTCAAATACACAGTACTCCCGGGAAGCCTGCGAACCATACCCACAGAGATTGTTGGGTTTTCAAGCAATCCGGCAAACTCAACGCCGAACACAAGGGGCTCGACACACCAAGTGAGGACGACGACGAACCCCACAAGCAGAGCACCAGGAAACAAAAGGATTTCCCACAAGAAGTCAAAACAGTAAACTTACTTCACGTGACGAACAGAATGGCGCCAACAGAGATACGCGCCATACGGCCTATCCCAAAGGAGTCTCGCCAATGGTTGTTAAAACCGATCACCTTCGACCATCAGGATTACTCTAGAAGTATCCGGAACGCAGGCTGGACTGCCTTGGTATTAGATCCAATAATCGGCGGACTCCACTTTACAAATGTCCTGATGGACGGCGGCAGTGGTCTAAACCTGTTATACCAGGACACAATCCGCAACATGGGGATAGACCCAACAAAAATTCGCCATAGCAAAACCTCCTTTCAAGGGGTAACGCCAGGCCCGGATGCCCGTTGCATGGGTTCTCTCCGGCTAGAAGTTATGTTCGGCTCCCCCGATAACTTCCGTCGCGAACAGCTAACTTTCCACATCGCCCCATTCTCAAGTAGCTATCAAGCACTACTGGGACGGGCGAAGCTTTCGCCCGCTTTAACGCAATACCGCATTATGCATCTCTTACGCTTAAGATGCCCGGTCCACGAGGCATCATCTCATTAAAGGGAAAACATTGAGTGTTCCTCCCGCGCGGAAGACAGTGCGGCTGCCTTGACAGCCCCACAATAAAGCGGCTTCACCAGCCAAAGCACCTAAACAGGTCGTCAAGACCACGGACACGGCTAGACGAGTCCGGCATAAACATACAATTGATAAAGGCTTAATAGCCGTATACCCCTGTACTAGGGGCTCCGCGCATATAAAACAAGAGACAATAAAGCTCAATTTTACCCATTTCGATTTATACTTTGTTTATTTAGTATAACTCATGTTCGGCACGATCTTTCTTCAACTAAGTTCCTCTCTTTTACAGATGAACACCGTGCTACGCCCGTCCAGGATACGGCACAACGGAGACACAGGCGCAGACGTGCAGCAGGGACCCGTTCCAAGGATTCTTTTCAGATTAAGACCCTGCGTAAACCTTTTTTACTGTCTCTTGTTGATACACATCCCCTGGTTTCTTGGTATAACCAAGGAGGAGGCTGGCGTTTTGGCATGTGGCCACGTCAGAGTTTTGCGCGTACCTGGACACTAGGGGCTTATTACTAAGGGCGTTATCCCGCCCGCCCTCATAAAGACCGAATACCTTAGGGAGTGTTCGGCGTCGCGAGTTTGGCCTTATATGCATCAGCTCCGAATCATGTCTTTGGTCAAATGTTGGGTTTGCCCGGCTCCTGTGTTTTGCTACCTTACGTTCCGCTCTATCGGCTAAGGCGGCACCAGGAGAACTACTGCGATTGTGCCCCGGTTCGGCCAGGCGAGCACCTCAGTAGAGAAAGCCGAAAACTGACTGTCATGATATAGCGTGAGACTGGTCAACCACTCGATGACTTACCGGAATCTTTAGGATTCCTCCGCATTAACGAAGGGCCGCTTCCCGGCCAGGCACATACGCGCCCCGAGTTCGGGCGAGCGCAGGCGCCACCAGGGGCTATATAAGTAGCCTCACTGTCAAACTCCTATGGCTAAGTGAAAGTGATAAAGCATCATAGTCCGATTGCCTAGTTCGCTGCGCTATCACCTCCTTTGTAGGACCAAGACGTTGGATCAAGTGTGAAAATGCGCCTTCTGCGAACACCCCCGCATTATGTGCGTGGGGGCTGAAGCCGACGACTGCCATCTTTCAGATTATATATACATATATGTTAAACGGCCGCACAGGAGGTATTATAATACTTGCAGGCACAAGTATAAAAAGCTTCTACAATTTATCAAAATATTGTTTTACAATAATATATGCTATTCGAATATAGTATCCTTCGAGCACTGCGTCTCTATTAAACGAGCGCCTTGCAGAACTTCCTGAAAATAGTGCTCGGCAGGTACTCGGCTTCCATCCGAGTCTGGGGATGCAACAGCGGTGGCCTCCATTTCCGCCCAGTATGTCTTGACACGGGCAAGAGCCATCCGCGCACCCTCTATGCACGCTGACCTCTTCATCGCATTGATATGCGGCGCCGCACCAAGGAACTGCTGCACCAAGTTGAAATAACTTTTCGGCTCTGGCCTCTCTGGCCACAGATGACTCATGACATACTTCATGGCGAGTCCGGACAACCTATTTAGCTCGGCCCATTCGGCCAAACGATCGGCTAATGACAGTGGACGCTCCGGATTGTGGAACTGCGACCAAAAGAGCTTTTCCACTTCGCGATCTTCTTGATCTCGGAAGTGTTCGGCCGCATCTGCGGCACTCGCTGCCAAATCCAGATAGGTGTCCGCCGTACTCCACATCCGGTCTAACGGAGCATGTTTAGGATCACAGAACTTCCTCCGCAGCATAAAGGGCTTTCCAGCCGCAATCTCTCCGGCCTGACGCAGTCTCCTCCTTCATAGCTCTCATACGCAAAGCGAGCATCCTTGGCATCGGCAACGTGAAGGAAATATGCCCTAGAGGCAATAATAATGTTATTATTTTATTTCCTTATATCATGATAAATGTTTATTATTCATGCTAGAATTGTATTATCCGGAAACATAATACTTGTGTGAATACATAGACAAACCAAACGTCACTAGTATGCCTCTACTTGACTAGCTCGTTAATCAAAGATGGTTATGTTTCCTAACCATAGACATGTGTTGTCATTTGATTAATGGGATCACATCATTAGGAGAATGATGTGATTGACATGACCCATTCCATTAGCTTAGCACCCGATCGTTTAGTATGTTGCTATTGCTTTCTTCATGACTTATACATGTTCCTATGACTATGAGATTATGCAACTCCCGTTTACCGGAGGAACACTTTGTGTGCTACCAAACGTCACAACGTAACTGGGTGATTATAAAGGAGCTCTACAGGTGTCTCCAAAGGTACATGTTGGGTTGGCGTATTTCGAGATTAGGATTTGTCACTCCGATTGTCGGAGAGGTATCTCTGGGCCCTCTCGGTAATGCACATCACAAAGCCTTGCAAGCATTGCAACTAATGAGTTAGTTGTGAGATGATGTATTACGAAACGAGTAAAGAGACTTGCCGGTAACGAGATTGAACTAGGTATTGAGATACCGACGATCGAATCTCGGGCAAGTAACATACCGATGACAAAGGGAACAACGTATGTTGTTATGCGGTCTGACCGATAAAGATCTTCGTAGAATATGTGGGAGCCAATATGAGCATCCAGGTTCCGCTATTGGTTATTGACCGGAGACGTGTCTCAGTCATGTCTACATTGTTCTCGAACCCGTAGGGTCCGCACGCTTAAGGTTTCGATGACAGTTATATTATGAGTTTATGCATTTTGATGTACCGAAGTTTGTTCGGAGTCCCGGATGTGATCACGGACATGACGAGGAGTCTCGAAATGGTCGAGACATAAAGATTGATATATTGGAAGCCTATATTTGGATATCGGAAGTGTTCCGGGTGAAATCGGGATTTTACCGGAGTACCGGGAGGTTACCGGAACCCCCCGGGAGGTATATGGGCCTTAGTGGGCTTTAGTGGAAGAGAGGAGAGGTGGCCAGGGCTGGGCCGCGCGCCCCTCCCCCCTAGTCCGAATAGGACAAGGAGAGGGGGGCGGCGCCCCCCCTTCCTTCTCTCTCTCCTCTTTCCCCCTCCCGAATCCTATTCCAACTAGGAAAGGGGGGAATCCTACTCCCGGTGGGAGTAGGACTCCTCCTGGCGCGCCCTCCTCCTGGCCGGCCGCACCCCCCCCTTGATCCTTTATATACGGGGGCAAGGGGCACCCCTAAGACATA
>NC_053025.1:493812196-494021600 GCF_003073215.2 Triticum urartu | reverse complement strand
CGTAAACATAGAGGCGTACGACGGAACAACAGACCCTAGGGTCTGGATCGAGGATTATATCCTCCACATACACATGGCCAGAGGAGATGACCTCCACGCCATAAAATACTTACCCCTCAAGCTTAAAGGGCCAGCCCGGCATTGGCTCAAAAGCCTTCCCGAAAACACCATTGGAAGTTGGGAAGAGCTTGAGGATGCTTTCCGGGCAAATTTTCAAGGGACCTATGTCCGCCCTCCGAATGCAGACGATCTCAGTCACATAACTCAACAGCCCGGAAATTTTGGAACAGATTTCTTACTAAAAAGAATCAGATAGTCGACTGTCCAGACGCCGAAGCCCTAGCAGCTTTTAAGCATAACGTTCGAGACGAATGGCTCGCCAGACACCTCGGCCAAGAAAATCCAAGAACAATGGTAGCATTAACAAACCTCATGACCCTCTTTTGCGCAGGAGAGGATAGCTAGTTGGCAAGATGTAGCACCAACGACCCAAGTACATCCGAAGTTAGGGATGGAAACGGAAAACCCAGACGCAGCAAGGACCAGCACCGGAATAAGGGAAACAGCCCAAAGAGCACGGCGGTCAACGCCGGATTCAAAAGCTCACGGTAGAATCAGAGAAAGCCGCCCCTCAAGGATAACAGGGACGAGCTATCCAACTTAAACAAAATCTTGGACAAGATATGTCAAATACACAGTAGTCCCGGGAAGCCTGCGAACCATACCCACAAAGATTGTTGGGTTTTCAAGCAATCCGGCAAACTCAACGCCGAACACAAGGGGCTCGACACACCAAGTGAGGACGACGACGAACCCCACAAGCAGAGCACCAGGAAACAAAAGGATTTCCCACAAGAAGTCAAAACAGTAAACTTACTTCACGTGACGAACAGAATGGCGCCAACAGAGATATGCGCCATACGGCCTATCCCAAAGGAGTCTCGCCAATGGTTGTTAAAACCGATCACCTTTGACCATCAGGATTACTCTAGAAGTATCCGAAACGCAAGCTGGACTACCTTGGTATTAGATCCAATAATCGGCGGACTCCACTTTACAAATGTCCTGATGGACGGCGGCAGTGGTCTAAACCTGTTATACCAGGACACAATCCGCAACATGGGGATAGACCCAACAAAAATTCGCCATAGCAAAACCTCCTTTCAAGGGGTAACGCCAGGCCCGGATGCCCGTTGCATGGGTTCTCTCCGGCTAGAAGTTATGTTCGGCTCCCTCGATAACTTCCGTCGCGAACAGCTAACTTTCCACATCGCCCCATTCTCAAGTAGCTATCAAGCACTACCGGGACGCGAAGCTTTCACCCGCTTTAATGCAATACCGTATTATGCATCTCTTACGCTTAAGATGCCCGGTCCACGAGGCATCATCTCATTAAAGGGAAAACATTGAGTGTTCCTCCCGCGCAGAAGACAGTGCGGCTGCCTTGACAGCCCCACAATAAAGCGGCTTCACCAGCCAAAGCACCTAAACAGGTCGTCAAGACCACGGACATGGCTAGACGAGTCCGGCATAAACATACAATTGATAAAGGCTTAATAGCCGTATACCCCTGTACTAGGGGCTCCGCGCATATAAAACAAGAGACAATAAAGCTCAATTTTACCCATTTCGATTTATACTTTATTTATTTAGTATAACTCATGTTCGGCACGATATTTCTTCAACTAAGTTCCTCTCTTTTACAGATGAACACCGTGCTATGCCCGTCCAGGAAACGGCACAACGGAGACACAGGCGCAGACATGCAGCACGGACCCGTTCCAAGGATTCTTTTCAGATTAAGACCCTGCGTAAACCTTTTTTACTGTCTCTTGTTGATACACATCCCCTGGTTTCTTGGTATAACCAAGGAGGAGGCTGGCGTTTTGGCATGTGGCCACGTCAGAGTTTTGCGTGTACCTGGACACTAGGGGCTTATTACTAAGGGCGTTATCCCGCCCGCCCTCATAAAGACTAAATACCTTAGGGAGTGTTCGACGTCGCGAGTTTGGCCTTATATGCATCAGCTCCGAATCATGTCTTTGGTCAAATGTTGGGTTTGCCCGGCTCCCGTGTTTTGCTACCTTACGTTCCGCTCTATCGGCTAAGGCGGCACCAGGAGAACTACTGTGATTGTGCCCCGGTTCGGCCAGGCAAGCACCTCAGTAGAGAAAGCCAAAAACTGACTATCATGATATAGCGTGAGACTGGTCAACCACTCGATGACTTACCGGAATCTTTAGGATTCCTCCGCATTCACGAAGGGCCGCTTCCCGGCCAGGCACATACGCGCCCCGAGTTCGGGCGAGCGCAGGCGCCACTAGGGGCTATATAAGTAGCCTCACTGTCAAACTCCTATGGCTAAGTGAAAGTGATAAAGCATCATAGTCCGATTGCCTAGTTCGCTGCGCTATCACCTCCTTTGTAGGAACAAGATGTTGGATCAAGTGTGAAAATGCACCTTCTGCGAACACCCCCGCATTATGTGCGTGGGGGCTGAAGCCGACGACTGCTATCTTTCAGATTATATATACATATATGTTAAACGGCCACACAGGAGGTATTATAATACTTGCAGGAACAAGTATAAAAAGCTTCTACAATTTATCAAAATATTGTTTTACAATAATATATGCTATTCGAATATAGTATCCTTCGAGCACTGCGTCTCTATTAAACGAGCGCCTTGCAGAACTTCCTGAAAATAGTGCTCGGCAGGTACTCGGCTTCCATCTGAGTCTGGGATGCAATAGTGGTGGCCTCCATTTCCGCCCAGTATGTCTTGACACGGGCAAGAGCCATCCGCGCACCCTCTATGCACGTTGACCTCTTCATCGCATTGATATGCGGCGCCGCACCAAGGAACTGCTGCACCAAGTTGAAATAACTTTTCGGCCTTGGCCTCTCTGGCCATAGATGACTCATGACATACTTCATGGCGAGTCCGGACAACCTATTTAGCTCGGCCCATTCGGCCAAATGATCGGCTAATGACAGTGGATGCTCCGGATTGTGGAACTGCGACCAAAAGAGCTTTTCCACTTCGCGATCTTCTTGATCTCGGAAGTGTTCGGCCGCATCTGCGGCACTCGCTGCCAAATCCAGATAGGTGTCCGTCGTACTCCACATCCGGTCTAACGGAGCATCTTTAGGATCATAGAACTTCCTCCGCAGCATAAAGGGCTTCCCAGCCGCAATCTCTCCGGCCTGACGCGTCTCCTCCTTCATAGCTCTCATCGCAAAGCGAGCATCCTTGGCATCGGCAACGTGAAGGAAATATACCCTAGAGGCAATAATAATGTTATTATTTTATTTCCTTATATCATGATAAATGTTTATTATTCATGCTAGAATTGTATTATCCGGAAACATAATACTTGTGTGAATACATAGACAAACCAAACGTCACTAGTATGCCTCTACTTGACTAGCTCGTTAATCAAAGATGGTTATGTTTCCTAACCATAGACATGTGTTGTCATTTGATTAATGGGATCACATCATTAGGAGAATGATGTGATAGACATGACCCATTCCATTAGCTTAGCACCCGATCGTTTAGTATGTTGCTATTGCTTTCTTCATGACTTATACATGTTCCTATGACTATGAGATTATGCAACTCCCGTTTACCGGAGGAACACTTTGTGTGCTACCAAACGTCACAACGTAACTGGGTGATTATAAAGGAGCTCTACAGGTGTCTCCAAAGGTACATGTTGGGTTGGCGTATTTCGAGATTAGGATTTGTCACTCCGATTGTCGGAGAGGTATCTCTGGGCCCTCTCGGTAATGCACATCACATAGCCTTGCAAGCATTGCAACTAATGAGTTAGTTGTGAGATGTTGTATTACGAAACGAGTAAAGAGACTTGCCGGTAACGAGATTGAACTAGGTATTGAGATACCGACGATCGAATCTCGGGCAAGTAACATACCGATGATAAAGGGAACAACGTATGTTGTTATGCGGTCTGACCGATAAAGATCTTCGTAGAATATGTGGGAGCCAATATGAGCATCTAGGTTCCGCTATTGGTTATTGACAGGAGATGTGTCTCAGTCATGTCTACATTGTTCTCGAACCCGTAGGGTCCGCACACTTAAGGTTTCGATGACAGTTATATTATGAGTTTATGCATTTTGATGTACCGAAGATTTGTTCGGAGTCCCGAATGTGATCATGGACATGACGAGGAGTCTTGAAATGGTCGAGACATAAAGATTGATATATTGGAAGCCTATATTTGGATATCGGAAGTGTTCCGGGTGAAATCGGGATTTTACCGCAGTACCGGGAGGTTACCGGAACCCCCCGGGAGGTATATGGGCCTTAGTGGGCTTTAGTGGAAGAGAGGAGAGGTGGCCAGGGCTGGGCCGCGCGCCCCTCCCCCCTAGTCTAAATAGGACAAGGAGAGGGGGGCGGCACCCCCCTTCCTTCTCTCTCTCCTCTTTCCCCCTCCCGAATCCTATTCCAACTAGGAAAGGGGGGAATCCTACTCCCGGTGGGAGTAGGACTCCTCCTGGCGCGCCCTCCTCCTGGCCGGCCGCACCCCCCCCCCCTTGATCCTTTATATACGGGCGCAGGGGGCACCCCTAGACACACAAGTTGATCCACGTGATCATATTCTTAGCCGTGTGCGGTGCCCCCTTCCACCATAATCCTCGATAATATTGTAGCGGTGCTTAGGCGAAGCCCTGCGACGATAGTACATCAAGATCATCACCACGCCGTCGTGCTGACGGAACTCTTCCCCGACACTTTGCTGGATCAGAGTCCGGGGATCGTCATCGAGCTGAACCTGTGCTAGAACTCGGAGGTGCCGTAGTTTCGGTGCTTGATCGGTCGGGCCGTGAAGACGTATGACTACATCAACCGCGTTGTGCTAACGCTTCCGCTGTCGATCTACAAGGGTACATAGATCACACTCTCCCCTCCCGTTGCTATGCATCACCATGATCTTGCGTGTGCGTAGGAAATTTTTTGAAATTACTACGTTCCCCAAAACAACGGCCTTCTCCAGGTCCGTCTGTTCCGCCTGATCTTCTTTTTCAAGAAGCTTGCAACGGTCAGCAGCGCTCTTCAGCTTCACAGCCACCTCGGCCATTTCCTTCTTGCTTCGGCAGTGAGCAGCCTGTTCGGCTTTCAGCTCTTCAATTGCCTTTCTGGCAGCCGCATCACTTTTCCTGGCTTGCTCCTTGGCTCGGGCAAGTTCCGCCCAAAGATTCTCCATGGCAGCAGCACCATCTGCATCAAGCGCACACATTGTAAGATACTGGCATAAAGCTCCTCTTACCAGGTGCCGCCGGAGTAATTACATACCTTGTGCCTCGTCAAGCCGCTTGTTGACAAGCGCGATGTCGGCATCTGCCACGTCAAGTTGCCGCTTTAGCTCGGTAAATTCATCAGTCTGGCTGGCCACCCGACACTTCGCCACCTACGTATGAAGGCGGCATATTAGACCTGGGATTATGATCCTCTGCACGCCGTCACTTTTGACAACGCACAGAGTCTCAGGGGCTACTATCTACACAAGGCGCATCTTATTTATGCGCAATTGTCCAAAAAGGGTACATTATTTCGCGTACCTCAAAACCTGTCAGTAAACTCCTGACGGCCTCGTGCAATCCGCTCTCCGCGGATGAAATCCTCTCAATCACTGTACCCATCAATGCACGATGCTCTTCTGAGATAGATGCTCGCCCTTGCAGATCCTTCAGCTCCTCCGACCGCGCACCATACGGTGCCGCACTCGTCTGATGGCCCTTTTCGAAGGCCGGACGTGGAGGGCTTTGGGGGCCATATGACTACCTTCCGGCCCTGCCGGATTCGGAGAAACCCTCTGCGACGATACCTCAGGGTCGCCCGCCTCGCAAGGCGGTACGGCAGGGGGAGGCATTCCGCTCTCCATCATCTCCGAAAGAAGATCCCCCGAAGACGAGCTCTGCTGAGAAGGGCTAAGGTCCGAGCTACAAGGTAAATTTTCGATTACTCTTCTCAGATATAACGCAAGGATTTCTCTCATTTCTTAAAAAGAAAAACTCCTCTCTACTTACGGCTCGGTGGAGGGCTGATCCCCTTGAGGGCATAATTCGGCCGAAGTATCCCCCGGCGTAGGATCCTCTGACGAAGATTTCTTCCCCCGCTTTGAGGCCATGGTCTCCGGGTCGTTAGAGGTGGTCCTCTTCTTCCCCTGAGGAGAAAAATTTTCGATTCCTCCCTTCCATACAACCTTCTTCGAGGAGGCTGTAGCTTCCTTGTCCCCTCCCTCGCTTTCCTTCGAAGGCACAACCTCCAACATCCTGACTAGCATGGGATCCGGCATGGTCTCGGGGAGGGGGACCGGACACCTGATTAGCTTTGCTTTCGCTATCCACTCCTGTTTAAAGGACAACTCTTTTAGGGGCAATTTTATGATAAATATACGGATAGCGAGTCCGGGCACAAGGCTACTTACTTGAGTATCCGGGCGATTGCAGCTCAGGCCTTCGTCCTCGGTCAAGTCCGGACACATTGCTTGTGATTCGAAGAACAATTTGTACATCTCCACCGGCGTTGCGCCCATGAAATGCTGGAGCGCTTGTGGTCCCTCCGGATTGAACTCCCACAGGCGAAGGGGGCGACGTTTGCCGAGCAAGGCTCGGCGGATCAACATGACCTGCGTCACCATGACCAGGCTAATGTCTCTTTCTAAGAGATCTCGAATGCGGCCCTGCAACAAGGGCATGTCCTTGGATGGCCCCTAGTCCAGTCCTTTATTGACCCATGACACTAGCTGTGGTGGGGGACCCGAGCGAAAGGCAGGTGGCGCCACCCACTTGGTGCCCCTGGGAACGGTGATGTAAAACCACTCTCGTTGCCATAAGCTGGACTCCTCTTCAAAAGAGCCCTCGGGCCATGGAGCACCAGCATTCTTGCTTATAAAAGCACCTCCGCACTCCGCGTGTCGTCCCTCGATCATCTTCGGCTCTACTTTGAAGGTCTTGAGCCATAGTCCGAAGTGAGGAGTAATACGGAGGAAGGCTTCACACACGATGATGAATGAGGAAATATGGAGGATGGACTCCGGAGCTAAGTCGTGAAATTCCAGCCCATAATAAAACATGAGCCCCCTCACGAAGGGATCCGTCGGGAAGCCTAGCACCCGAAGGAAGTGAGACATGAACACCACACTCTCACCAGGCTTGGGAGTGGGAATGACCTGCCCTTGAGCAGGCAGCCTATGCTAGATTTCGCCGGTCAAGAACCTGGCCTCTCTCAACTTCGGCACGTCCTCCTCCGTGATGGAGGAGGGCATCCATCGGCCTTGAAGGTTGGAACCGGACATTGTCGAAGGTCCGAAGCGCCTGAAATCTGGAGACTTGGGTGTTGGAACTCGAGGCAAAGGGCGAACTCGTTTGAGATTGAAAGAAAGGAGTAAGGCCTTGGTCTCTTTATAAGAGGTTGAATACCAAGGTCCCTCCCCGTGACCATTTGGGACTCACCTTTGATCGAGAAAACATACCAACGGGTACGGTTGGGTTACCTACGCCCGTATTGATGAGAATCCCGGAATAAGGGGACACGATCTCTGCTTTGACAAGACGTGGCAAGGAAACCGCCTCGCTAAACGTGCTGAGGTGGGACAGTAAAACGATTCGAATAAAGACTTGGCCGTGGTGTGATGTCACGCTATAGAATACGTCAGCAGATTAGATTTGTGTAAATATTATTCTCTCTATGGCAATATGTGGAAACTTATTTTGCAGAGCCGGACACTACCATTGTGTTTAAAATCTTCTATGAAGTACTTGGAGGAGGAACCCGCCTTGCAATGCCGAAGACAATCTGCGCGCCGGACTCGTCGTCATTGAAGCCTGGTTCAGGGTCTACTGAGGGAGTCCTGGATTAGGGGGTGTCCGGATAGCCGGACTATACCTTCGGCCGAACTCCTGGACTATGAACATACAAGATTGAAGACTTCGTCCCGTGTTCGGAAGGGACTCTCCTTGGCGTGGAAGGCAAGCTTGGCGATACGGATATGTAGATCTCCTACCATTGTAACCGACTCTGTGTAACCCTAGCCCTCTCCGGTGTCTATATAAACCGGAGGGTTTTAGTCCATAGGACGAACGACAATCATACCATAGGCTAGCTTCTAGGGTTTAGCCTCCTTGATCTCATGGTAGATCTACTCTTGTACTACCCATATCATCAATATTAATCAAGCAGGAGTAGGGTTTTACCTCCATCGAGAGGGCCCGAACCTGGGTTAAAACATCGTGTCCCTTGTCTCCTGTTACCATCCACCTAGACGCACAGTTCGGGACCCCCTACCCGAGATCCGCCGGTTTTGACACCGACACCTCCCATGCTCTTATTGCCACTTTTCTTGCTGTTAGTATAACGCCAACAGTCAAGTCAAGCAATGCTACTGCTAAAGTGATGCCACATTTAACTAATGCCGCTCTCAGTCTAATGCCACTGATAAATTTAAGCAATGTCATTTAATGTCACTGGATTATTTCAGGGTTAGCTATTGATTGTGGATGTATTAAAGATTTTTCAGCTAAGGCATTCTAATGCTGTTGCACAGCCAGTATACCAACGATGAAACTTGTACTACCTTCAGATTTTTGCACTGTTAATGCTTATAGATTACACACCTCACTTTCATGAGATAAGTTAATTTTTTTGTACAGTGTCACCAAAATGCCAAGGCGCTAATGTCATTTTATTTTGGTTAAACTGCACAGACAATTATGAAGACAAGAGGAAAGGTCAAGAGTGGGCACCTCCTCTTCCGGCTGTTCTCTTGATTCGTTCGATCAAGTTTTTATGTTTGATCGATTATCAAGATTGGGATAGCAATTTTTAAGGTCCCCCCGAGTTCGAAATGATATTTACCTTGGAGGTACATGGTTTGCAATTTTTTTATACTGTCATTAGTTAATAATGCTAGTTACCTTCAGACTTTTGTATTTGGTTTAATGCTCATATACAGCTAGTATACCAATGTTGAAACTTGTTACCTTTACATTTTGTATTGTTAATTCTTATAGAAACCTTCCAGTGCTAGAGTTTATTGAAATCTGTTCAGTAAAACCATTGTACTGTACCCTCCAATAAACTAACTACTCTACTGTTGCACTAGCCATTCGATTAGTGTATATTTGCAGTATTCGAATGGTGTTGCATTAGCGTATGGACATAAATAAAGTGTGGCAAGATTTCCCAGATATGTGCTCAAGAAAACTAATACCTGTTTTTCTAAATACTATATGTTTGGGTACTTTAAATTGAACTGTGAAAACGTCTTATATTAAGGAACAAAGGGTGTAGAGTTCACTCAAATTATCCCGGTAAAGCTAGTCACACCTTTGTTAAAATTAATGTTCATTATGTTATCGGAGGAGGTCTGTATGTTTGTCTCTAATGCATGTCGACTACATACCTAACATCATGATGTAATGTTAAGTCATTTCCTTTTGTACAGTGTCACTGAATTGTCAAGGTGGTGATGGCATTTTATTTTAGTAGAACTACACAAAATTTGCTTAAAAGAAGAGGACAGGTCAGGAATGGCTCAGTTTTTCAGAAAAAACTATGTATGCCTTCTTGACATCAGCCGCTGTTGCTTTATTTATTCCTTCAAACAGGTGGTTAGAAACAGTCTTGCTACCTTTTCCCATTAAGAAATTGGAATGCTTATATTTGTGATTCTATGCTTCAACTAGTGACACTTTTAGAGTAATCACACTTTCAATATCTATGCAAACAGGGATGCTCGATTTTAGTGTTACTGCACAAAAAGTCCAACTGGTTCAACATTAGGAGCATGTTTTTTTCCCAAACCTTTATATCCAATTGGTGGCACTATGAGCTGTTCATTGCGAAGATACATGGTTTTCTACTATCTTGCTACTATTTTTGTACTGTCATTAGATAGTAATACTAGTGGTTTGCATGTGAATTTATTGGCAGGGTGGACCTACATTGGAGGTGCAGGACAGGATGCAATGATTGGATGCTCAATTTCGGTTGTATCGATTTCACCTCTTCCATCACTGCGAACATGGATATCCTTGGTCTGATGAAGAATAGGCGCTATATTTCTACTCTGAACCAGCAAATCAATTTAGTATGAAATTGTCCAGGGAAAAACATAACTGTATCAGATTGTCCAGTGCAGAACATGACAGATGCTAAACGGAAGAGACATGTTTAAACCGAAAATACAAGGTGTGGTATATATTTACTAGCTGCTTGATATTTGTGCAGACAGAGATGTCTGCCCGTTGCTATTTGGCAAACAAACAAAGTGACCGCAATTTTGGTTGAACTGCACAAGAGAATAGTATAGTCACTGCATGCAGTGCCATTTGAAAATAGACACAGAAAGATTGGATAGTCACTTCATGGACTGCATAAAAGTAGTATTGTACTATTTATTGTCCAACACTAGGTGCTTCATTGCTTTGGTCTGATTATACAATGGGCATCATTTTGCCTAAGTTAAAGTTTGTGTTCCGAAAATAATCTCGCAGTGTGATCGAGAGAAGACCAAATCATATTGCAGTGGATGTTCCTCCATCATGTGTGGTTCATTCTCATGGTTCCAGTTGTTGGTGAAACCACTTACGTTTGCAAGAGGAATTGTAGACTTCACAAACAAATTTGTCTTTCAGTCTGTACTGAATGTTGGCCAAGAGAAGCATCCATGTTAGTAGGAAGACAAGATGTTTTTCTAGATCTTTGCTTTTGGAGCTACATATTTGTATATGATCTGTGAATCATTGAGATGCATTAACATGTTGATCTTATGTATGGGAATCATACTAGTTAGTTTTAGTTGCGACGCAAGATCCGAAGTGGCTGATCTTTGCTTTTGGAGCTACATATTTGTACATGATCTGTGAATCATTGAGATGCATTAAAAGTTACTTATTTCTGTTCGCTCAGTGTTTACAAGTTACTGATCGATCACTAGCTAGCCTACAAATGCGCTCCTGGCAGTTTTATTTGCGACGCAAGATGCGAAGTGGCAGTTTTTTGAATAAAAATGCCTACCTCTGAAGAAACTGACAAGCTACACTATCGATCCTACCAGGATAAAAATGCCTAGCTCTGAAGAAACTGTCAAGCTACACTATCGATCCTACACGGATAAATAGCAGATCACGCACGTACTACCTCCTTTCCGGTTTGCAGGGCTCAATTCAAGAAACGACCTACTCGATCCTACACGAATAAATAGCGGATCATGCACATACTAGTACCTCCTTTCCAGTTTGCAGGGCTTAATTCAAACCTCTCACCAACCAAGGTACTCCCTCTGTCCGGGTTTATTAGTCCCGTGAGCAAAGCAGCAAGACCAAGGCATGGCAATAATTAACGGCATGCAGAAGTTTAAGCCTAATTAATTCCAGTGATTTAAGTGGCTGCATGCGTGCCCTCGGCTGCGACTCGTTGCATGCTGCTTCGCGTACTGCCTGCAAGCGATTCTGAGTGCCTGCATGCAGCCGGCCGTAATTAAGGCAGCTAACTGATGCGAAAAAAGATACACTTTAATTGTTGCGGGCTTTTTAAATCCATGGAATCATTATTGACAAGGAGGGAGATGATTCGAGTGCACTCGTTTGACCGCCATGCCGGCGTGCAACCCAGACGGGACGGGACGGCACAGTCATAATTTCAGTTTCTCTAGTTTTCCACAGCAAGTTGGCGTGCTAAGCCATTATGCATTGAATTCCGATGACCGTCGCGCTACCTTCCGCCTATAAGTACTGTTTCCCGGCCTTCTCCGGTGCCACCATGACCCAACTCGCCATATCAACATAAGCCCCCACCGACCCAACGTCGCTCGCCACGTCCGCCATGCCCCCGCCCGTTCGCGGTAGGCGACGCCGGAGGCGGTCACCGCCGGAACTAGTGTTCGGGTTTTCACCGGAAGGCAAACGGAGGGAGGAGGCATTCTATCTGTCTATAGATGGCAATGCGGAGATCGAGGAGTTGTTGGAGCGCGACCACATGGCGGAGGAGCAGGAGTTGTTGGAGCGCGACCGCCTGGCGGAGGAGCAGCGTATCGCCGATTTGCGCAGCCAGCGGGACATGGAGCAGCAGCGCACCGACGCTTTGAGTCGCGAGCAGAGCGCCCACAACTGGGCCGACTACGTGGAGGCCGGCGCCCGGCAAATAGCCCTGGAGGCTGTCGGGCACGCACGCGTTCACGACGCCGATTTTTACTACCAGCTCGTCAAGTGGGTTTCCCGCTTGGAAGCCGAAGCTTCGGTGGAGCATGCCGGCATGGAAAGGGTCAACGCGCGTGAGCAACTCGCCCTATCGCAACTCTGGCAAGTCCGAGGCGAGGCGCACGACACCGGTGCCGGCGTTTAGCGTGTACCACAGATGGCGGCCGGCATCGTCTAGTTAGCTAAGAGTAAGTTAGTACTTGTACGCTACTAGAGTATTAGTGGGAGTAGATAGTTAACTTGGCCATGATGGTTGTCAACGTGGAAGTTCAGTACTCTATATGTGGATCAGACCAGTTACTTTGCTCTGAATGCTGAACTTTCCGTTTGAACATATGGAATGGGCTGTTATTTTTTTAAATGGGTTGTATTTGTCCTCCACGGGTTTAGAGGCTGACTTGTGGGCCTAGCAAGTTGACGCGTACACAATCAGGAGATGATTGTACATGGAGAGGATGACAGCAGGGACCCGCCAAGGTCATGGCAGTACGCAAGCAAGTGCCTCCTTATTTCAAGCCAATAAAAAATGGCTCCTCCTAGTGGATTTCTGACATCTGGGTCCCATGCCATTGTCAACGTAGGGGTTAATTTGATAAATGCCACTCCAAATCTGGTGTATCCGAGAAATGCCACTGCAATTTCCAAACTTTGAAAAATGCCATTTCATGCCATTTCTAGTGGCATTTTTCGAAGTCTGGAGTGGCGTTTTTCAAAGTTTTCAAAAATTGTAGTGGCATTTTTCAAAGTTTGGAAATTGCAGTGGCATTTTTATGAATCGCCATAATTGGAGTGGCATTTATCTAATTTGTTTTTGAGACGAAAGCAGGGTGTCAACTGGGTTGTGCGGGACACTCTAGCCTGTCTAGACAGCCTTTTCTTTTATGTTTACCACAGACCAGCCCAGTAGTTTTCTTCTTTCTGAAAATGGCTAGCCCAGTTTTATTGTGTTTTGTCAAGTAAGTCGCTTTATCAGGCCTGTTGGGCTGCAAATCTTTCAAGACAAGGAGAGCTTCATTCGGCTGGCCAAGAAAATGGCCTATCAGTAATGAGAAATGGGTTGTACATTTTTAAAACACATCAAACCGGCAATTAGTTTCAAATATATTTTTTTCATTTCGAGATTTGAAATTGCATTGATTTTTATGCATGGACAATTTATTGGATTTTATATTGATATACATTTATTTTCAAAATCAGTATGAGTGTGACTCGAAATTTCGGGATTAAAAACAGTTTAGACTGCACCGACATATGCAAAATTTTGTATAATTTTTTAACCATGGCCACAATATGGGCTGTAATGCTAACAAAAAGAATATGGGTTCCAAAAAAACCCGTAAGAATTAGCAAATGGGCTGTAATTATTTGAAATAATGGCAGATGGGCTGAATGTTGTTTTCCACAGATTTGAGGCTTTCTACAGATGGCCTGTATACTGTTGGATGTCCATCCAACGGCCGTCATGCTTCTTCGATCTCTGCTCTTCCTGCTCCAGCTGCTCAAACAAGCGCCGGCGGGACTGCCTGCTCCCTCCTCCCCGTGGCCGGCTGTGCTACCGCGTAGGCCTCACCGCCCCATCGTACTCCCATCGTTGGCCTAGCCATCCCTCTACTCACCCACACCTGCTGTTATTCTCCGGCGACAACGAACGAACCAGTAAACCCTCGTACAGTCGTACTCCCCTCCGCGTGGGAAACAAAAACAACTGCCGAGTCTTCCCTGCCTCTGTGTCGTTCCCTTCCTAGGCCTCGCCGTCGTCCACCGCCCTGGTGCTCTCAGCGTGGCGTGGTCAACGACCGACATGCATCTGAAGTGGACTGTACGTGGAGAGGCTGACAGCTGGGTCCACGGCCGCATGCAAGGAAATGCCTCCTTATTACGCGAAAAATAATGATTCCTCCACCTGACATCTGGGACCCACCGAAAGGGCCTCTGTATTTCGCGAAAAAAAACGTTACTGCCGCTAACAGCTCGGACCCACCAGCTATATCTTCGCACGTAAGGAAGTGCCTCCTTATTACGCACAAAAAAATGAATACTCCCCCTGCTAGCTGGGACCCAGTATAGTGGGCCTACTAAGTTGACGGGGACGAAGGGCTTTGGCAACTTAGTCAATATGCACGATTCTAGCTCGACTGACCGTACGATGTCCATCCAACGGCCGTAGTGCTTCTTCAACCTCTGGTCTTCTTGCTCCAGCTGCCCAAAGCAGCGCCGATCGTGCCGCCTGCTCCTGCCTCCCGTGGCTGGCTGTGCTGCCGCGGAGGCCTCACCGCCCCCATACTACTCCCACCGCTGGCCAGGCCATCCCTCCACTCCACTCACCCACACCCCCTGTTATTCTGCGTAGACGGAAGCGCAGCCGAACCAGTGAACCCTCGTACTCCTCTCCGCGTGGGCATCCACTTCCGCGTCTTCCCCAGCTCCGTGCTACCTCTTGAGCTACCTCTTGAGCACTGCGTTGGTTTTCCCCGAAGAGGAAGGGATGATGCAGCGAAGTAGCATAAGTATTTCCCTCAGTTTTTGAGAACCAAGGTATCAATCCAGTAGGAGGCTACGCGCGAGTCCCTCGCACCTGCACAAAACAAATAAATCCTCGCAACCAACGCCAATAGGGGTTGTCAATCCCTATAGGGCCATTACGAGAGTGAGATCTGATAGATATGATAAGATAATATTTTTGGTATTTTTATGATAAAGATGCAAAGTAAAATAAAGGCAAAGTAAATAGCAAAGGAAATAACTAAGTAGTAGGATATTAATATGATAAAGATAGACCCGGGGGCCATAGGTTTCACTAGTGGCTTCTCTCGAGAGCATAAGTATTCTACGGTGGGTGAACAAATTACTGTTGAGCAATTGACAGAATTGAGCATAGTTATGAGAATATCTAGGTATGATCATGTATATAGGCATCACGTCCGAGACAAGTAGACCGACTCCTGCCTGCATCTACTACTATTACTACACTCATTGACCGCTATCCAGCATGCATCTAGAGTATTAAGTTCATAAGAATAGAGTAACGCCTTAAGCAAGATGACATGATGTAGAGGGATAGACTCATGAAATATGAAGAAAACCCCATCTTGTTATCCTCGATGGCAACAATACAATACGTGCCTTGCTGCCCTTACTGTCACCGGAAAAGGACACCGCAAGATTGAACCCAAAGCTAAGCACATCTCCCATTGCAAGAAAGATCAATCTAGTAGGCCAAACCAAACTAATAATTCGAAGAGACTTGCAAAGATAACCAATCATACATAAAAGAATTCATAGAAGATTCAAATATTATTCATAGATAGACTTGATCATAAACCCACAATTCATCTCTCCCAACAAACACACCGCAAAAAGAAGATTACATCGAATAGATCTCCACAAGAGAGGGGGAGAACATTGCATTGAGATCCAAAAAGAGAGAAGTAGCCATCTAGCTACTAACTATGGACCCGTAGGTCTAAGGTAAACTACTCACACTTCATCGGAGAGGCTATGGTGTTGATGTAGAAGCCCTCCGTGATCGATGCCCCCTCCGACGGAGCTCCGGAACAAGCCCCAAGATGGGATCTCGTGGATGCAGAAAGTTGCAGCGGTGGAATTAGGGTTTTGGCTCTGTATCTGATCATTTGGGTGTACGTAGGTATATATAGTAGGAAGGAGTACGTCGATGGAGCAACAGGGAGCCCACGAGGGTGGAGGGCGCGCCTGGTGGAGGTGGGCGTGCCCCCCTACCTCGTGCCATCCTGTTTTCTTTCTTGACATAGGGTCCAAGTCTCCCTGATCATAATCTTCCTAAAAATCACGTTCCCGAAGGTTTCATTCCGTTTGGACTCTGTTTGATATTCCTTTTCTTCGAAACCCTAAAACAGGCAAAAACAACAATTCTGGGCTGGGCCTCCGGTTAATACGTTAGTCCCAAAAATAATATAAAAGTGGATAATAAAGCCCAATAATGTCCAAAACAGTAGATAATATAGCATGGAGCAATCAAAAATTATAGATACGATGGAGACGTATCAAGCATCCCCAAGCTTAATTCCTGCTCGTCCTCGAGTAGGTAAATGATAAAAATAGAATTTTTGATGCGGAGTGCTACTTGGCATAATTTTAATGTAATTCTTCTTAATTGTGGTATGAATATTCAGATCCGAAAGATTCAAGACAAAAGTTCATATTGACATAAAAATAATAATACTTCAAGCATACTAACAAAGCAATCATGTCTTCTCAAAATAACATGGGTAAAGAAAGTTATCCCTACAAAATCATATAGTCTGGCTATGCTCTATCTTCACCACACAAAATATTTAAATCATGCACAACCCCAATGACAAGCCAAGCAATTGTTTCATACTTTTGACATTCTCAAAACTTTTTCGATTTTCACGCAATACATGAGCGTGAGCCATGGATATAGCACTATAGGTGGAATAGAATGGTGGTTGTGGAGAAGACAAAAAAGGGGAAGATAATCTCACATCAACTAGGTGTATCAACGGGCTATGCAGATGCCCATCAATAGATATCAATGTGAGTGAGTAGGGATTGCCATGCAACGGATGCACTAGAGCTATAAGTATATGAAAGCTCAAAAAGAAACTAAGTGGGTGTGCATCCAACTTGCTTGCTCTTGAAGACCTAGGGCAATTTGAGGAAGCCCATCATTGGAATATACAAGCCAAGTTCTATAATGAAAGATTCCCACTAGTATATGAAAGTGATAACATGAGAGACTCTCTACTATGAAGATCATGGTGCTACTTTGAAGCACAAGTGTGGTAAAAGCACAAGTGAGGCAACAGAACTCGTGGGAGCCAACCGGCTGGGTCGGAACGGAATGCGTGGTTGTGTTCATTGGGAGGGCTTGGACGGAACAGGCGATGAAAACAAGGCCTGGCGTACCGCAGAACGGAGGAAACGGACCTCCTACGGTCGAAACGGGGGTCCTGTTGATCGGGAGGGGTGTGGCGTACCGCAAAATGGAGGAAACGGACCTCCTACGGTCGAAACGGCGGTCCTGTTGATCGGGAGGGGTCTGGCGTACCGCAAAACGGACGAAACGGACCTCCTACGGTCAAAACGGGGGTCCTGTTCATCGGGAGGGGTGTGGCGTACCGCAAAACGGGACTCCACGGGATACTGTTCATCTCCACTGTCGACCTCCTCCAGCCTCCACGGGCTACCGTCGACCTCCTCCAGCCTCCACGGGCTCCTGTTCATCCAGCCTCCACCGCGTGCTACTCCACCGGCTAATGTTCAACCACCCCTCCACAGGCACCCCTCCACCGTTTACTGTTCATCCAGCCCTCCACACCACAGGGTCCTGTTCAACCACCCCTCCACAGGCACCCCTCCACCGTCTACTATTCATCCAGCCCTCCACCACACCACGGGGTCCTGTTCATCCAGCCCCCCCCCCCCCGCAATGCTCACTGTCATCCAATCGATCGGCTTCAGTTAGCAGCAGTAGCGAAGGAATCGGTCAATCGGGTTCAGTTAACAGCCATCGATCGATCGCTCGGGTTTAGTAATGCGTAGCCTGCAGTGTAATCGCTCGGGTTCAGTTAGAGCCCAACGCCTCGCTCGGGTTCAGTTAGAGCCAACGCCTCGCACACACACGCGTACGTGTACGAGAGAAATGCGCATCGCTCGGCCCCCGACCTCCCACCGTAACCGGGAACTCCCCGAAATTTTCCTCCCCCTCGCTTCTACCATGGTTTTTTCCGTCATGGACGGCCCAAAGAATGTCATGCAGCCGCGTCTCCGGCCCGCCTAGGACGAAAAGCCCATTTCTGTCGTGATTTTTTGTCATATAAGTAGGAGCCCACCACATCTATGATGATACCGGGTTTTGTCACAATTATCGTCATAGAAGTGTCATATGTATGACAGAAAAAAAAATCGTTCGGCCCAAAATGTCACGGATGTGTCCTTTTTTGTAGTGTTTGCCCCGTTTCCAATATAGAGAAGATAGTTATGCACATCCTTGTTTTGAGTGTTCACTAATGATTACCTCTCAAACCACCTATGTGGTCAGGAGGCGAGGAAAGTTTTCATACAACACCCACGGTTTAATATTGAAGTGTTCCTGAAGAGGTCGAAGGATGGACGGTCAATCATCCACACGCATTGGCCTAAAGTTGTATAGACCTTCAACATGAATGAAGGCTCAATATTCGCCTTCCACTTCAGCAGTTTTCCAGATGAGATGCATCTTTCTTTGTACCATCTATGATGCTAATTTCGAAAGGTTCTAGATGTTGCATGTGAAACTTGCTGCTGGTGTAGTTGTGTAATGGGGTAGCTAAGTGCTGAAGCTATATCATGTTGTACACCGATGTATTTCAATTATGAAATCCTGCTTCCTTAATATGGAAACGGAATATATTATGTGCTTAATATGAATGTCAATTAGATTAGTAAATGGTTATTAATAATAGGGCAATTAGCCCGCTAATGAGAAAACACCGTGGGCGACGACCTCGGGCAACGCACACAGTTTCTATGAATAAACCGTGTTGGATCAATGAACAATCACACACGACATTCTTTTTAAAACTGTTTGCGTTACGCCACCTTGCGCAAACATTTAGCGGGGACTGACTGTGTGGGATGTACTTGCGACCGAAAACAATTTCACCGTATAATTGTATTTTTTTATCACTATTGTATGTATTTCCGTATTTGAGCGCTCGCCGGTCGCACACGACCTCATTTTGCCGAGCCTGTGTGGTAGGAGGGCATATCCCCAACGGTTTCTGGGTCGTGTGGGAAGGACCCCCCTATCGCCCACACTCACTTGGCGACGGTTCCGAATGCCGTCGCGGAAAGGGGTTAAAAACCGTTTGTTTAGGACCGACGCGTACCAGTGTTACCTATTGTTTTTGTGTTTCACATGATTAAGCTATTGTAGTAATCATGTTTTATATGTTTTGTTTCAATAAAGTACGAAGTAAAGCCTTTGGGATAGTGTGGATGATAGTTGACTTGATTCTGTGCAAATACAGAAACTTTTGCGCCCAGTAACAGAATTGTTAAAATTCACTAGAGCGTGATAAAATTCTGAATTTTTGAAACATGATTGATATACAAATTTCCTACGTTGTGATTATTTTTCAGATATTTTGTAGTAACAGAATTATGGTCATTCTTCAGATCATTACAGACTATTATGTTTTGACAGATTCTATTTTCAATGCATAGTTTGCTTGTTTTCTAGTTTCTATGGCATATATTGCTCAATATAAATTATGGAAATGATAAGGTACAGTAGGAATTGTGTGAGAACAATTATGAATCTTGTCTTTGACAGTACCAAACTGAATGATTTGTCTTCACCATACTAACCTATCTCACGAAGTTCCATTAAGTTTTTGTGATTGAAGTTTTCAAGTTTTCGGTGAGATATCGATATGAGGAGAATAAGGTGTGGCAATAACCTAAGCTTGGGGATGCCCAAGGCACACTAAGGTAATATTCAAGGAATACCCAAGCAACTAAGCTTGGGGATGCCCCGGAAGGCATCCCCTCTTTCGTCTTCAACATTATCGGTAACCTCACTTGGAGCTATATTTTTATTCGTCACATGATATGTGTTTTGCTTGGAGCATCATTTTCTTTTATTAGGATTTGGTTACTGTTATTTAGAATAATGTTTTGCATCTTTTATTTCAATAAAAGTGTCAAGTATAGCCTTTACCATGCTTATTTTGCAAGTCTATATGTTGATGTTTTGAAAACAGAAAGTTTTCTATCATTATCTGAATTTTTGAAAAATGTCAGAACGTGATAAAATCTTGAAATTTTTACAAAGTAAGCTATCTTCGCTCGCGCAAAAGTGGTTCATGAGAGAAGTAAGGGCTTCCATAGTTCTTGGCTTTTCCTGGCCGAGCTGTCTTACGAGCCATTCGTCCTTGACACTATGCTTGAAAGCGGCCAAGGCTTCAGCATCCGGAGAGTCGACAATCTGGTTTTTCTTGGTCAAGAATCGGTTCAAAAATTGCCAGGCAGATTCTCTGGGATGCTTTGTGATGCGATTTAGGACGTCAGCGTCCAGAGACCGACGTAGGTGCCCTGAAAGTTCGCTCGAAAAGCGTCATCAAGCGCTTCCCAACAGCATATAGAGTCTTTGGGAAGGCTATTTGTGACGCCCCGAGACCGACGCGCCAGGTGTCTTCCAGTTATTCGCTGTATTTGCCATGTCATTTGCTTGTGTGTTGCATATTTCCATGTCATCATGTGCATTGCATCATCATGTTTTCAAAACTTGCATCCATCCGGGTCTCCCCGTTCCTTCTGTTGTCCGTTCTGAGCCCAGACACACTTGCCCACGCCCGTGGCACCTCCGAAATATTATTTTATAAGTGGCCGGAAAATGTTCTCGGATTGGGTTGAAAGTTGGCATGCGGTGTTGTTATGTTGTCAGTAGACCGCCTATCAAGTTTCATCGCATTCGAAGCTCGTTTGATAGCCCAACCGTTAAACATATAGCGGCACTATAGCCGGTCACACGTCGGACGTTTTCGGTCTCCGGAAACAGTCACCGGGCCTCTCTCTCCTCTCTTCTCTCAGCCCAAAGCTTTCTGCACAGTCCACTATCAACCGACATGCCCCGAAACCCCTCCTTGCACAGTGCATCGACCCCCTCACGTGCGTGTCCGAAAGCTGTCTCGGACCCGACCCGGACAGTCGTCACCGTTGGGTCTGGATCATCCCCAAACATCTACAAAATATCACCGTTTTCATATTTGGACTTCCTAACCTAGTTTTTCTCGACCGCCCGATTACGATCGGAGGGACGGATTAGCCCTAACCAAAAACCCACCTTCTATATAGTCAGTATAAACCTACCTAACCCTAGACCAACTCCCTCTTTTTCCTCACCCGCCGCCACTCTCTCCTCGGGATCCCTCCCGATCCAAACCCACCAATCACCAGCCCGTGCTCGATCCCCTCCTCCCTCACTGGCGCCGCTAGAGAGAGGGAGAAAGAGCAGTGCCGCACCTTCCCCTCCTTCCTCTACTCCGGTCAACGCCGAATCACCGTCCTCGGCCACCCTGACGCGCCCCTCTTCTTCCCTCCTACTTCTTCCCCATGGTGTTGTCGTCGCCCCGGCCTCTCCTTCCTCGCGACCCCTCTCTCTTTAGGACGAATAGGAAGCCGCCATGGACGCCAAGCTGCCGAGCCACCCGAGCACCTCCTCCAGTTCGTCGCTCGGTCGCCGCCTTCCCAAGCTCCGCTGCCACCGGAGATCCCCGTCGCTGCCTTGTCCCCGTTGAAGTCTCTGCCGCCGCCGCTGCTTCCCTGCTTTCCCCTTCGAACCCCACTACCGGAGCACCTGCTGCAAGTCCACCCGTCGCGCCATATAGGAGAGGAGCTCCCCACAGCAACGCCCGAACCCATCCCTCCGCAGCGCCATGGCCTCGTTGAGTTTCTGCCCGCGCCAACGCCTCAAGCCGCCACAGCCCACTCCAGATCCGGTCGGCCTCCGCCAAGTCGCCGTTCTTTCAGATCCCGTCGTTCCTGGGTCCTCCTCGCGCCTATAGACTCGCGGCTCCACCGCCCCGTCAAGATCCCGGAGCCGGCCTTGCCTGCTGCTGCTCCTTTCATCCCCAGCGCCACCGCCTTCTCTCCGTCCTACTCGCCCGCGTCGCCCCAAGCCCACCGGCAGCAGCGCCGCTCGACTCCCTCGCCCGCATCTCACCGGCGCTCCACGCTGGGCTCGGTTTCCTCTTCGTCTTCAGCAACTACCAGAGCGCCGAGCCCTGCCCTGCCTCCGTTTCTTTCAAACCAGGGAAGAAGGACGTCCCTGCCTTCGCTCGCTCGGTCCAGCCACGCCTGTTGACTGCGCCAGCGACAAATCCTGCTCGCTCCTGTTGACCCGCGCATGGGCCGTGTCCCACCCGAGGCCCAGCAGCGCCCCGCCAGCCTCTCCATTGTACCGGCCTGTTAGGCCCAATGGTGAGAAAACAATAGCCCAGCGCCCAGCCAGTTTTGGCCTGCTCCATTTTTTCCCCTTATCTACGAATTTCCTAATTTGCAGGGAATTGACAGTTTTACAGAAAAGCCCTTCAAGTCCATGCATTTAATAACTCCATAACCGTGCATCGGTTTAAAGTGATCTATATATGTAAAATGCTTAGATTTTTTTTGTAGATTATTAATTTGCAATTTTTGTTCATGTTTGAAATGTTTAAAATGTTGTTTGTTTAAATTTGCTCCTATGCCATGCCAAAATACTTTGATTCATAACTAAATAACCATAACTCGGTTGTAACAAACTTTATATGTAAATGGGGTAGAAAAATGCCTAGTTTAACATGGTGTACTTACTTTGCATGTTTAACAACTCTAAAATATGGTTTAGGGAAGAACAGTACCAAACCTAAAATATGCATATGGGGTTTTACCGGAATTGTTGTTCGTTGTTTCCGGCCTCATTTAAACTTGCCTAGATAGGTAGTTTTGTTGTGCTTCACCCCTTGTCATGTTAATCAACATTTAATATTATTGGGTACATAAACGAGAGGAACTAAATAATTGACGTGGTGTTTCGTCAATATGCAACGGAGTTGCATATTGAGATCCACTTAATTTGTAGGATTGTTTGTGCATTTTGCCATGCCATGCCTCATTAAATCGGACATGCATCATACTTGGTTGTGCATCATGCCATGATTATGTGATGGTTGATTACCATGTTGTTTGCTTCTTTCCGGTGTGCTTCTTCGGGTTGGTTCCGTTAACATCGCGTTTGTGAGGTTTCGTTCGACTTCGTCCGTTTGTCTTCTTCATGGACTTGTTCTTCTTCCTTCGGGATCTCAGGTGATACATCTCCAACGTATCTATAATTTTTGATTGCTCCATTCTACTTTATCTACTATTTTGGACTATATTGGGCTTTATTTTCCACTTTTATATTATTTTTGGGACTAACCTATTAACCGGAGGCCCAGCCCAGAATTGCTGTTTTTTTGCCTATTTCAGTATTTCGAGGAAACAGAATATCAAACGGAGTCCAAATGGAATGAAACCTTCGGGAACGTGATCTTCTCACCGAACGTGATCCAGGAGACTTGGACCCTACTCCAAGAAGTTTCCGGAGAGGTCACGAGGGTGGAGGGCGCCCCCCTGGGCGCGCCCCCCTGCCTCGTGGGCCCCTCGGAGCTCCACCGACGTGCTCCTTCCTCCTATATATACCTACGTACCCCCATTAGACCAAGGACGGAGCCAAAAACCTAATTCCACCACCGCAACTTCCTGTATCCACGAGATCCCATCTTGGGGCCTGTTCCGGAGCTCCGCCGGAGAGGGCATCCATCACGGAGGGCTTCTACATCAACACCATAGCCCTTCCGATGAAGTGTGAGTAGTTTACTTCAGACCTTCGGGTCCATAGCTAGTAGCTAGATGGCTTCTTCTCTCTTTTTGGATCTCAATACAATGTTCTCCCCCTCTCTCGTGGAGATCTATTCGATGTAATCTTCTTTTTGCGGTGTGTTTGTTGAGACCGATGAATTGTGGGTTTATGATCCAACTTATCTATGAATAATATTTGAATCTTCTCTGAATTCTTTTATGTATGGTTGAGTTATCTTTGCAAGTCTCTTCGAATTATCCGTTTGGTTTGGCCAACTAGATTGGTAGTTCTTGCAATGGGAGAAGTGCTTAGCTTTGGGTTCAATCTTGCGGTGTCCTTACTCAGTGACAAAAAGAGTTGCAAGGCATGTATTGTATTGTTGCCATCGAGGATAACAAGATGGGGTATTTATCATATTGCATGAATTTATTCCTCTACATCATGTTATCTTGCTTAAGGCGTTACTCTATTTTTAACTTAATACTCTAGATGCATGCTGGATAGCGGTCGATGAGTGGAGTAATAGTAGTAGATGCAGGCAGGAGTCGGTCTACTTGTCACGGACGTGATGCCTATATACATGATCATACCTAGATAACCTCATAACTATGCTAAATTCTATCAATTGCTCAACAGTAATTTGTTCACCCACCGTAGAATATCTATGCTCTTGAGAGAAGCCACTAGTGAAACCTATGGCCCCCGGGTCTATTCTCATCATATCAATCTCCATTACTTTATTTTACTTGTTTTGCTTTTACTTTTCACTTTGCATCTTTATACCAAAAATACCAAAAATATTATCTCTATCAGATCTCACTCTCGTAAGTGACCGTGAAGGGATTGACAACCCCTAAGCGTTGGTTGCGAGTTGCTACCGTTTTGTGCAGGTACGAGGGACTTGCGCGTGACCTCCTACTGGATTGATACCTTGGTTCTCAAAAACTGAGGGAAATACTTACGCTACTGTGCTGCATCACGCCCTCCTCTTCGGGGAAAACCAACGCTAGCTCGAGACGTAGCAAGAAGGATTTCTGGCGCCGTTGCCGGGGAGGCCTACGCCAAGTCAAGTCAAGATTTACTCTCCCATCAACGAGCCATTTCTGGCGCCGTTGCCGGGGAAGCCTACGTAAAAGTCAACATACCAAGTACCCATCACAATCTCTATCTCTCGCATTACATTATTTGCCATTTGCCTCTCGTTTTCCTCTCCCCCACTTCACCCTTGCCGTTTTATTCGCCCTCTCTTTCCCAATCTCCTCCTCTTTTTCCCTTTGCCTTTTGTTTGCTCGTGTGTTAGTTTGCTTACCTGTCGCTATGTCGAATTCCTTATCCGCTCCTATGTCTCCCGAGTTTGAAGTTCTTCACTTCAAGCAATGGCAAGGAGAAAACTTAAAAGATGCTTGGTATATGTGATGGCCTGGCTTATTAGGGATGATAGACTACTCATATCAATAAGGAATTCCTTCTTTTCCGGGATCCCATTCGGACAGAACTCCAAAGTTAAGCGTGCTCAGCTTGGAGTAGTGTTAGGATGGGTGACTGACTGGGAAGTTGCTCCCGGGTGCGCACGAGTGAGGACAAAGTGCGCAGAAAAGACTAGTATTGATCTATGAGGCCAGTCTAGATCCCGCCAGGAGTAACAACCACCGGCGGGTGTGTCCGGGGCGTTACAAGTTGGTATCAGAGCCGACCCTCGCGGTTACACGGATGGTTGCGGATAGGTGCGTGGTCATGTTGTTCATGACGTTTGTGACCCGTCGTGGCACATGGCATGGCACATGTACTGGACTGGAAGCACAGACGTATGTGCCAAGAGGGAACGTTCTTGTGGCCCGACAAGGACGTCGGTTCCTCTGAGTGGGGGTGTATGTGATGGCCTGGCTTATTAGGGATGATAGACTACTCATATTAATAAGGAATTCCTTCTTTTCCGGGATCCCATTCGGACAGAACTCCAAAGTTAAGCGTGCTCAGCTTGGAGTAGTGTCAGGATGGGTGACCGACCGGGAAGTTGCTCCCGGGTGCGCACGAGTGAGGACAAAGTGCGCAGAAAAGACTAGTATTGATTTGTGAGGCCAGTCTAGATCCCGCCAGGAGTAACGACCACCGGCGGGTGTGTCCGGGGCGTTACAGTATAGGATGATGGAATCTTATCGTAAGTGCACCCTAGAGGTGAACTTTAGAATTCTTCTTCGCAATTTTTATGTTGGGTTAAACATGACGCATAGACAACTCTTGGATTGCATGGCCAAGGGAAATTTCATTAATATTGATCCCCGTATTGCGCATGAGATTGTAGAGGGAATAGTGGGAACACCACCCCAAAAGGGAGGATCTCATCCTACCCAGGAAGAAACCCATGTGTTTGAGAATATTTGCGAAGTAACAAAGATTTTACAAAATTCTCTTGAGCCTCTTAAAAATATTAGCGGAAATCTTAACCGTATGAATATGTTGATTACTCTTTGCAATAAACGGTTGGATTCTTTAGATCTAAAAATTTCCGAGTATGAAGGGAAGAGGGAGGAACCCACCGGATTCGAGCATGACTCCGCTAAAAAGTTGAAAATTAAAGATGGCAATACCTAGATCTATCCTTGCTTTTATGCCTAGCTAGGGGCGTTAAACGATAGCGCTTGTTGGGAGGCAACCTAATTTTATTTTGTGTTTTTTGTTTTTGGTTATGTTTAGGAATAAATAATCCATCTAGATTCTGTTTATATGTGGTTTTATCTTTTAATTAGTGTTTGTGCCAAGTTAAACCTATTAGATCTTCTTGGAAGATAGTTATTTGATCTTGCTGTAATTACCAGAATCTTTGCGCTCAGTGCCCGAATTGTCAAAAATCACCAGAACGTGATAAAATACTGATTCCAATTGCTGCTGATCAATAAACAAATTGCCCAGGTCTTCTAATTTTGGTAGAAGTTTTTGGGTTCCAGAAGTTTGTGTTAGTAACAGATTACTACAGACTGTTCTGTTTTTGACAGATTCTGTTTTTCGTGTGTTGTTTGCTTATTTTGATGAATCTATGGCTAGTAAAATAGTTTATAAACCATAGACAAGTTGTAATACAGTAGGTTTAACACCAATACAAATAAAGAACAAGTTCACTACAGTACCTTAAAGTAGTCTTTTGTTTTCTTTCTCTAACGGAGCTCACGAGATTTCTTTAAGTTTTGTGTTGTGAAGTTTTCAAGTTTTGGGTAAAGATTTGATGGATTATGGAACAAGGAGTGGCAAGAGCCTAAGCTTGGGGATTCCCATGGCACCCCCAAGATAATCTCAAGGACACCAAAAAGTCAAATCTTGGGGATGCCCCGGAAGGCATCCCCTCTTTCGTCCACTTCCATCGGTAATTTACTTGGAGCTATATTTTTATTCACCACATGATATGTGTTTTGCTTGGAGCGTCTTGTATTATTTGTGTCTTTGCTTGTTAGTCTACCACAATCATCCTTGCTATACACACCTTTTGAGAGAGCCATGTATGAATTGAAATTTGTTAGAATACTCTATGTGCTTCACTTATATCTTTTGAGCTTGATAGTTTACTCTATGTGCTTCACTTATATCTTTTTGAGCGTGATAATTTTTGCTCTAGTGCTTCACTTAGATCTTTTAGAGCACGGCGGTGGTTTTTTTTAAAGAAACTTGATCTCTCATGCTTCACTTAGATTATTTTGAGAGTCTTTAATAGCATGGTAATTTGCTTAATGTTAATATACTTGGTATTCAAGATATGTGAAACTTTCTTTTTAGTGGGTTGAATACTAAGATAAGTTTGATGCTTGATAATTGTTTTGAGATATGGAGGTGATAATATCATAGTCGTGCTAGTTGAGTAGTTGTGAATTTGAGAAATACTTGTGTTGAAGTTAGCAAGTCCGGTAACATGCACGTATGGTTAAAGTTGTGTAACAAATTTGAAGCATGAAGTGTACCTGGCTTGTGCATCCTTATGAGTGGCGGTCGGGGACGAGCGATG
This sequence comes from Triticum urartu, assembly GCF_003073215.2. NCBI lineage: Eukaryota > Viridiplantae > Streptophyta > Magnoliopsida > Poales > Poaceae > Triticum > Triticum urartu. The sequence goes on along the minus strand of NC_053025.1, from coordinate 493,994,013 downwards.
GTCTTTTCCTACCAATCTATCCCCATAGGAGCATGCGTGTAGTACTTGATTTTTGATGACCTCTAAATTTTTGCAATAAGTATATGAGTTCTTTTGACTAATGTTGAGTCCATGGATTATACGCACTTTTACCTTTCCGCCATTTGCTAGCCTCTTCGGTACCGTGCATTGCCCTTTCTCACATTGAGAGTTGGTGCAAACTTCGCCGGTGCATCCAAACCCCGTGATATGATACGCTCTTTCACACATAAACCTCCCTATATCTTCCTCAAAACAGCCACCATACCTACCTATCATGGCATTTCCATAGCCATTCCGAGATATATTGCCATGCAACTTCCATCATCATCATCATCATCATCATGACAAGCTTTACTTTTGTCATATTGCCATTGCATGATCTTGTAGTTGACATCGTATTTGTGGCAAAGCCACCATGCATTATTTTTCATACATGTCACTCTTGATTCATTGCACCATCCCGGTACACCGCCGGAGGCATTCATATAGAGTCATATCTTGTTCTAGTATCGAGTTGTAATCATTATGTTGTAATCAATAGAAGTGTGACGATCATCATTATTAGAGCATTGCCCAATCAAAAAAAAGAGAGAAAGGCCAAAAAGAAAAAAAGAAAGGCCCAAAAAAAAGAGAGAAAATAAAAAGGGCAATGCTACTATCTCTTTTTTTCCACACTTGTGCTTCAAAGTAGCACCTTGTTCTTCATGTAGTGAGTCTCATATATTGTGCTTCAAAGTAGCACCATGATTTTCATATAGTGAGTCTCATAAGTTGTCTTGTTCATACTAGTGGGAATTTTTCATTATAGAACTTGGCTTGTATATTCCAACGATGGGCTTCCTCAAAATGCCCTAGGTCTTCATGAGGAAGCAAGTTGGACGCACACCCACTAGTTTTCTTTTGTTGAGCATTCTTAGATCTAGTGCATCCATTGCATGGCAATCCCTACTCCTTGCATTAACATCAATTGATGGGCATCTCCATAGCTCATTGATTAGCCTCGTTGATGTGAGACTCTCTCCTTTTTTGTCTTCTCCACACTATCCCCATCATCATATTCTATACCACCCATAGTGCTATGTCCATGGCTCGCGCTCATGTACTGCGTGAAGGTTGAAAAAGTTTGAGATTATTTGAGTATGAAACAATTGCTTGGCTTGTCATCAGGGGTATAGAAGTTGGGAACATCTTTGTGTGACAAAAATGAAGCATAGCCTAACTATATGATTTTGTAGGGATGAACTTCCTTTGGCCATGTTATTTTGAGATGACATAATTGTTTGATTAGTATGCTTGAAGTATTATCATTTTTATGTCAATATGAACTTTTGTCTTGAACCTTTCGGATCTGAATATTCATACCATGATTAAGAAGATTTACATTGAAATTATTCCAAAGTACCACTCCGCATCAAAAATTCTCTTTTTATCATTTACCTACTCGAGGACGAGCAGGAATTAAGCTTGGGGATGCCTGATACGTCTCCAACGTATCTATAATTTTTGATTGCTCCATGCTACTTTATCTACTGTTTTGGACTATATTGGGCTTTATTTTCCACTTTTATATTATTTTTGGGACTAACCTATTAACCGGACGCCCAGCCCAGAATTGTTGTTTTTTGCCTATTTCAGTATTTCGAGGAAATAGAATATCAAACGGAGTCCAAATGAAATGAAACCTTCGAGAACGTGATCTTCTCACCGAACGTGATCCAGGAGACTTGGACCCTACTCCAAGAAGTTTCCGGGGAGGTCACGAGGGTGGAGGGCGCGCCCCCCTGGGCGCGCCCCCTGCCTCGTGGGCCCCTCGGAGCTCCACCGACGTGCTCCTTCCTCCTATATATACCTACGTACCCCCATTAGACCAGAAACAGAGCCAAAAACCTAATTCCACCGCCGCAACTTCCTGTATCCACGAGATCCCATCTTGGGGCCTGTTCCGGAGCTCCGCCGGAGAGGGCATCCATCACGGAGGGCTTCTACATCAACACCATAGCCCTTCCGATGAAGTGTGAGTAGTTTACTTCAGACCTCCGGGTCCATAGCTAGTAGCTAGATGGCTTCTTCTCTCTTTTTGGATCTCAATACAATGTTCTCCCCCTCTCTCGTGGAGATCTATTCGATGTAATCTGTTTTTGCGGTGTGTTTGTTGAGACCGATGAATTGTGGGTTTATGATCCAACTTATCTATGAATAATATTTGAATCTTCTCTGAATTCTTTTATGTATGATTGAGTTATCTTTGCAAGTCTCTTCGAATTATCCGTTTGGTTTGGCCAACTAGATTGGTAGTTCCTGCAATGGGAGAAGTGCTTAGCTTTGGGTTCAATCTTGCGGTGTCCTTACTCAGTGACAAGAGTTGCAAGGCACGTATTGTATTGTTGCCATCGAGGATAACAAGATGGGGTATTTATCATATTGCATGAATTTATTCCTCTACATCATGTCATCTTGCTTAAGGCGTTACTCTGTTTTTTAACTTAATACTCTAGATGCATGCTGGATAGCGGTCGATGAGTGGAGTAATAGTAGTAGATGCAGGCAGGAGTCGGTCTACTTGTCACGGACGTGATGCCTATATACATGATCATACCTAGATAACCTCATAACTATGCTAAATTCTATCAATTGCTCAACAGTAATTTGTTCACCCACCGTAGAATATCTATGCTCTTGAGAGAAGCCACTAGTGAAACCTATGGCCCCCGGGTCTATTCTCATCATATCAATCTCCATTACTTTATTTTACTTGTTTTGCTTTTACTTTTCACTTTGCATCTTTATACCAAAAATACCAAAAATATTATCTCTATCAGATCTCACTCTCGTAAGTGACCGTGAAGGGATTGACAACCCCTAAGCGTTGGTTGCGAGTTGCTACCGTTTTGTGCAGGTACGAGGGACTTGCGCGTGACCTCCTACTGGATTGATACCTTGGTTCTCAAAAACTGAGGGAAATACTTACGCTACTGTGCTACATCACCCCCTCCTCTTCGGGGAAAACCAACGCTAGCTTGAGACGTAGCATCAGGCAAGATGACCATACCCTCGAAATCACTTCTATCTTTGCTTGCTAGTTGCTCGCTCTATTGCTATGCCGCGATACCTACCACTTGTTGTATCATGCCTCCCATTTTTCCATGTCAAGCCTCTAACCCACCTTTCCTAGCAAACCGTTGTTTGGCTATGTTACCGCTTTGCTCAGCCCCTCTTATAGCGTTGCTAGTTGCAGGTGAAGATTAAGTTTGTTCCATGTTGGAACATGGATATGTTGGGATATCACAATATCTCTTATTTAATTAATGCATCTATATACTTGGTAAAGGGTGGAAGGCTCGGCCTTATGCCTGGTGTTTTGTTCCACTCTTGTCGCCCTAGTTTCCGTCATACCGGTGTTATGTTCCTTGATTTTGCGTTCCTTACACGGTTGGGTGTTATGGGGACCCCTTGACAGTTTGCTTTGAATAAAACTCCTCCAGCAAGGCCCAACCTTGGTTTTACCATTTGCCTCACCACCACCTACTTTTCCCTTGGGAGTCGCGCTCCCGAGGGTCATCTTTATTTTAAGCCCCCCCCCCCCCGGGCCAGTGCTTGTCTAAGTGTTGGTCTGAACCGAGCTGCCTGCGGGGCCACCTCGGGGAAACTTGAGGTTTGGTTTTACTCGTAGCTAGTCTCATTCGGTGTTGCCCTGAGAACGAGATACGTGCGACTCCTATCGGGATTGTCGTCACATCGGGTGGCTTTGCTGGTCTTGTTTTACCATTGTCGAAATGGCTTGTAACCGGGATTCCGAGACTGATCGGGTCTTCCCGGGAGAAGGAATATCCTTCGTTGACCATGAGAGCTTGTGATGGGCTAAGTTGGGACACCCCTGCAGGGTTTGAACTTTCGAAAGCCGTGCCCGCGGTTATGGGCAGATGGGAATTTGTTAATGTCCGGTTGTAGAGAACTTGACACTTAACTTAATTAAAATGCATCAACCGCGTGTGTAGCCGTGATGGTCTCTTCTCGGCGGAGTCCGGGAAGTGAACACGGTTCTTGTGTTATGCTTGAACGTAAGTAGTTTCAGGATCACTTCTTGATCACTTATCTCTTCTCGACCATGCTTTGCTTCTCTTCTCGCTCTCTTCTGTGTATGTTAGCCACCATATATGCTAGTGCTTGCTGCAGCTCCACCTCACAACCCTTCCTACCCATAAGCTTAAATAGTCTTGATCTCGTGGGCATGAGATTGCTAAGTCCTCGTGGCTCACAGATACTTCAAAACAGTTGTAGGTGCCGATGATACCAGCGCAGGTGATGCAACCCAGCTCAAGTGGGAGCTCGATGAAGATCGTGTTCGTTGTGTTGTTTCATTTCCAGTTGATCAGTAGCGGAGCCCAGTTGGGACGGTTGGGGATCTAGCATTTGGGGTTATCTTTCTTTATTTTGGTTCCGTAGTCAGACCTTGATTGTATTCTGGATGATGTATGTTTAACTTGTATTTGTGTGAAGTGGCGATTGTAAGCCAACTCTTTATCCCTTTCTTATTCAGTACATGGGATGTGTAAAGATTACCCCTCTTGCGACATGCCTACCATGCGACTATGCCTCTAAGTCGTGCCCCGACACGTGGGAGATATAGCCGCATTGTGGGTGTGACACTATTCAACCAGTGCCAAGCCGGACCTTTAAGCTTTAGTGGTAGATACTTGATGGTGTGAAGGTCATTTCCTCGCGCCATGTGAATGTGGAGGAGGAAATCTTCTATTGATACGGCCGGGTCTGTGGTTCCATCGTCTGATTCAATGTTCATAGGCTTGAAGCCTTCCGAGAACTGGTGTTGCATTACCCTCTCTATGAAGCACAGGGGGTGTGCGGCGCCCCGAACTCGGGCTACATCACATCGAAGGTCTTCAGCCCTCCGAGTCCGCTGCTTCTCCCAGATTCTATCGTTTCTATTTAGACGACCGTAGTATCCTTCCCGGTAAGCGGGCGGGTCTTCTCTAGGTCCATAGATGGACCTGGTACGGCCTCCTCGAGCGTCTAGGTCATGGCGGAATTCGTACTCGTAGGTGGGCCGCACTTGATCCTTGCCATAACAGCGAGGTGGGGCGGCTGAGTGTTCGGCCTCGTCAGCTTCTCTGTCCCACCCTCTAGGGGGATGATCCGGTTGTTCGGTGTGTGACAGACGTGTTGGCTCTACGGCCTTGTCATCGAACTACGGCAGTAATCTTCGCTTGGGATAACTTTTGATTGGTCGTTTGCGTCCATACCCTTCTTTGGTGGCTATGACTTTGGTCCATCGGTCGTTGAGGGTGTCCTATTCGACCTTGATTCTGTGTTTTTGTTTCTTCAAGATGCGGGCGGTGGCTAAAAGTTTGCATTTGAACCGTTCCTGCTCCAGAGGGTCTTTAGGGACGATGAAATCATCGTCCCCGAGACTGGACTCCTCTTTAGACAGTGGGAGGTAGTTGCTATCTTCGGAGTCGTTAGGGTTTTGTGGGTTAAGCGGATCCTCCTGCCCTGCGGGGTCATCCTGATGATGTTCATTGGCTGCGGCTCCAGCGAGGTCCTCTGTATTATTTACGGTGTCGTGCTCCATAGAGTCCACATTGCTTGCATGGCTTCGACGTGACTTTGATCGATGGCGCAGCCTTCGGCGTTTAGGCGGCTCATCTCCAGGCTTGTCTCGGACCTAATTGGGAGTGCCATCGCCACCCTTGGGGGAATCCACCATGTAAATATCGTAGGTGGACGTGGTCGGCCAGCGACCGGTTATGCGGAGGGGGCATCGGTGTTAGCCGTGGCTCTGCCATCCTCATCCATGTATTCGGCGTTTTCCGAATTAGAGTCTAGCATATCGGTTAAGTCATCAACAGTGGCTACCAAGTGGGTGGTGGGTGGGTCGTAAAATTCCCTGTGGTACGCCTCGAAGGGTTGATGATTGTGGGTGGAGGGCAGGTCCTCCTAGATGATCATTTTCTAGATTTGGTCTAGCGCCTTATTTAACATAGCGAGGGTCGCCGATTTCGAGCGCTCTAGGCTGAATTCCGTTGTAACAGGGTGGGGGCAGTCAGTGCCCTAGCCGGTCCTTGGTTTTGACAGGGGGAGCTAAACTTGGGGTGTGGTGCCCAATTCTTGAGGGGGTTCGGATCGTCACTGGTGATCAAGGACGAGCCTTGGTTTTTGTGTGTGGTTTCCATGCCGGGGTTCGAGATCGAGCTGATTCGGGCCGGGGGTGACCCCTGGCCATCGGCTACCGCTTTGTCGTAAGGGCTCAAGGCCAGAGGATGATTGTAAGGGAAAGGTTCAACCGAGATTGACTCTTGGTTTCCACCTCATGATTCTGCCTCGAAGGCTGAGGATATGCCCTCTGCACACATGATGGATTCGGCCGAAGGTGGACTCTGGCCCCCGCTTGAAGTGGAGCCCTCCTGGCTCGAAGCTGTTCGGAGGGCGGGGGCCGATCTGTCGATCGAATAGGAGGGGGACTCCAGAGTAGGCATGGCGAGGCCTATGAGGGTGCGGAAGGGGCGGCAAATCCGGCAAAGACCAGATCGCCCCGTGTGTCCGCAATGTATTTGAGGTTGCTGAATCAAATTTGGTGTTTGGGAGAGAAGTTGTTGTTCTGTCCCAAATAGCCAGTCGGGTCGACATGCAGCACGATGTTGCCGAACGCGAAGAGTTGTCTGGGGACAAAGAAGTCCCCGAACTCGATGCCTGCTCCTACGATCAGGCGAGCCATTGATCCTTTGGGTGACCCCACAATGGAGCTCTCAATGAAAGCACCAATGTCGGTGTCAAAATCAGCAGACCTCGGGGTAGGGGGTCCCAAGCTATGGATCTAGTGTTTATGGGGAACAAGGGGCGATGAACATGATGTTTACCCAGGTTCGGGCCCTCTCGAAGAGGTAATACCCTACGTCCTGCTTGATTGTATTGGATGTATAGTATGGTTACAAAGAAGATCTACCTTGAGATCAGCATGAGCTAAACCCTAATGTGATGAGGTGATGAATATCACTCTCTCCCTAAAGACTACAACCCTCGGTTTATATAGACACCGGTAGGGTTAGGGTTACCAGAGATAGATTACAATATGGGATAAAGCACTACAAAAAAAGACACATCCGTGAAATTTTGGGCCGAACGAATTTTTTTCCTGTCATGCTTATGACACTTCTATGACGACAATTGTGAAAAAAAACACGTATCATCATAGATGTGGCGGGCTCCTACTTCTATGACAAAAAATCATGACAGAAAATGGGCTTTTCATCCTGGGCGGGCTGGGGATGCACCAACATGACATTCTTTGGGCCGTCCATGACGGAAAAAATCATGGTAGAAGCGAGGGCGAGGAAAATTTTAGGGAGTTCCCGATTACGGTGGGTGGTTGGGGCCGAGCGATGCACGGAGGGATTGCGTGTTTCTCCCGTACACATACGCGCGTGGGTGTGAGGCGTTGGGCTCTAACTGAACCCGAGTGAGGCGTTCGCTTACTGAACCTGAGCGATCGATCGATCCTTGGTTGTTAACTAAACCCGATCGAGCGATTCCTTCGCTACTGCTGCTAATTGAAGCCGATCCAACCTGCTGCCTCTTGATGAACAGTGAGTGTTGTTGGGGGTTGGATGAACAATTCTCGATGGGGGTTGGATGAACAGGACCCCGTGGTAGTAGGCCATTGCCGCTGGATGAACAGGACCCCGAGGAGGCCACCGCACCCTAGCCGGTTGGGGGTGGATGAACAGGACCCCGTGGAGGCTCTATGAACAATAGCCGGTGGAGGCTAGATGAACAGTAGCCGTGGATGAACAGTAGCCTGTGGAGGCTGGAGGATTTTGATGGTGGATGAATAGTAGCATGTGGAGGCTGGAGCGAGGCAGTAGACGGTAGATGAACAGGACCCCGTTTCGATCGTAGGCGCTCCAACACAAGTTTGTTTCCATTGTTTTGCGGTATGCCACACCCCTCCCGATCAACAGTACCCCGTTTTGACCGTAGGCACTCCAACACAAGTCTGTTTCCTTTGTTTTGTGGTACGCCAGACCCTTCCCGATGAACAGGACCCCGTTTCGACTGTACGCGGTTGAACAGAAGGCCCGTTTCCTCTGTTCTGCGGTACGCCAGACCTCGTTTCGGTTGTTCTGTCCAAGCCAATTGGCTCCCGATGAACCCGACGTATTTCGTTGCCTCCCGATGAATAGACGCATTTCGTTGCCTCCCGATGAACACGATGCAGTTTCTCCGTTCCGACCCAGCCGGTTGGCTTCTGATGAACATGACGTCGTTGTTGCCGTCTGTTGCCTCTCCATGTACACGAGCCCTGGCCATACGTATGCGCAAGTACGCATTCGAGACCCCGCTCGTATGTACGTACGTGGCCGTATTTTTTGGCATCTCATTGTACATATGTGTACACGGTTTTGACTGGACTGCCTGAACTGCTACCGCTCCTTACTCGGCCACAGTTCATCATGGCAGACAGACCGATCGACCGGTATGTACACACACAATGCTACGTACGCTTTGATCGGGTGGGTCCCAGCTATGAGGGAGGATAAGGACGCACTTCCTTATGTGCGAAGATATAGCTGATGGGACCCAGCTGCCAGGGGGGAGAATCATTTTTTGCCCGTAATAAGGACGCACTTCCTTGCGTGCGAAGATGTAGCTGGTGGGTCCCAGTTGTCAGGGGGAGAAAACATTATTTTTCAGGGTAAAAAGGATGCAGTTGCATGCATGCATCCATGGGCGTGGTGCGTCCCCACTGTCAGCCTCTCCACATAGTCATCTTCCAACGACTCTCATTTGTTGACCACATTGACCACACCGTGCAGAGCACACCAACACCGGTGGACGACAGCGAGGCCCCAGACTGGAACGCCTCAGAGATGGGGAAGACACGATAGTGGAGTCGCAGACGGAGAGGAGTGGGAAACTTGACTGGTTCGGGTGCGGGGTGGGCCTACACTCGACAGAGAATAACAGGAGGTGCGGAGGAGTGGAGGGATGGTCTGGCCGTCGGTGGGGTAGTGTTTCCTGTGAGGCGCGCAAAACAGCATCGCTGGACGCCGGAGGCTGGAGCAGGCGGTCCCGGCTGCGCTGGGGGAAGAAGACGAGAGTGTGAAGAAGAATGCTGGCCGTTGGATGTAAATCCAACACCTTGCTTAGGCTTCGACCTTTGTATTTTTATTTTTTGCGAAAGTGCTTAGGCTTTGACCTACTGGCCCACATGTCTGCCAGTCCATTTGGTGTTTTTGGTCCATTTGGTGGGCTGGGTGAAATGATGATGTAGCATCTATGCAGCCCATTTATATATTATCCTAGAGTTTAAAGCCCATTTGCATTTTTCTCGAAATCCGAGGACTTGTTGGGTTGGGTGAAAATATCATGTTGGGAGAAATGTTATAAAAACGTAAACACATGATTACACGTATATTACTGCATTGGTCAGTAAAATCTTTGCAAGCGTATGTACGCAATCACCACGAGTTAACTTTCCAAGTTATATATAAATAATAATTATTATTATTATTTTGTAAGAACTTTCGATTTATGAAATAAAATAACATTTTAATTTGATAAGTTAATAGGACGTGTGGTATTATTATTTTTTAGGCTAGACATGGGACAATTGTGTTGGTTATAGGTAAAAATGCTGGGAGAAAACTCAGATTACATCAAAAAAGAAAGTGGGAGAAAATTCAGATATAGGATTAATGAAAACGAAAAATAAAGGAAGTGGGAAGGTCTATAAAATGGTTGGACGAATGACAGGTTTAATGGAACCTTATGTTGTTTCTATTATATAGTAATAAAATAACATATAAATGTAAATATATATACTATTATAGAAGGGAAAACATAGGTTCAATTTTGCATTCTTATAGAAAAATAGAACTGAGTTGTGCGTCGTCTTGAAAAACAAAACATAACTTGGGTTGCTGATGTTATAGACGGGCTAGGCTGGGAGGCCCAGAGGCCACTTGATACCTGCTGGATCAAAAAAAAGTTGAAACATGTCATGGGTTGCGCATGTTAAACAAAAAAACCTAGGCCATGGACCTGGTGAGCCCGGGAACGTCAGCCTCTCGACGAACAGTCGTCTCCCGATTCCTCTTGTTTTGCTGACCATGTTGGGAACGACAGACGGCGGCGCCGTGGCGAGAGCACCAAGGCTGAGGACGACGTCGAGACCTCGGACCGAATGAACCGGAACGGGGGAAGACGCGGGCGGAGGGGAGTACGAGGGTTGACTTGTTCGGGTGCAGGGTGGGCCGGTGGAGCTGCCGACGCTGGACAATGTGTAGGACTAGAGGGTTGGCCTGGCCAACACCATAGGCTATGATGGGTCACCGATGTGTGTGCGGAAGCGTCGCCAGCTGCTGTAGGAAGAGGACAAAAGATTGAACAAAATAAAGAAATACAAATGGATAGGTGGTTGGTCCCAGATGTCTGTGTATGAGACCTGTTGGGTCCACCTGAGAAGGGGAATATGTTGGGAGGAAGGAGATTCAAAGCAGGTTAGCCCAGTGAACTGCTTACACACGTAAGCAAATATACACTAAAAAGCAAACAGGTTAATGGGTTCTCAGACAAAATATTTCGGACAAACGGATAATTACGACACATAGGCTAATGCATGAAACACTCAGATGATAAAGGTGCTTAAACAGATAAAGTACATCATCTAGACCTTCCTGAAACCCTTGATCATGACACTGTGGATGTCTATGTACTCATCCGTTACAGGAAGCAGACACGCCCTCATGTCCAAGATCCACCTGTACATGTCGTAGCATGCACTACAAAAAAATACACTTCCGTGATGATACGTGTTTGTCACAGTAGGTCACGTTTTCTGTCATGCATGTACATCCATGACGATTTTATGACAGAATCAAGATAGTATGTGCCGTCGTAGAAGTGTTCCATGAAATTACCAAAATTATCATCACGGAAATGTCCACTTCCATGACGATAAATGGCGCGTCACGGTAGTGCTTTCGTCAAGGGTAACCGACACGTGGCGTCCACCGTAACAGATCGTCGTTAAGCTATCGGGTCCGATTTCGGATTCGATTACCCATTAACAGCTTGGACCAATGGGGATTTCCCATGTGTAAAATTCTCATTGGTCGAAGGAAACACGTGTTGCCTCACTGATGGGACAGATGTCATCCACTCATTGGACAGGAGGCGCCTATGCTAGGTCGACACGTGGCACGACCCAACAGTGGCACATTCCGGTGAAAAAGGCCGACCTAGTAAAAATTAGCAGGCCGGCCCAGTAAAAATTAGCAGGCCGGCCCATATAAAGCCTACTTGTGTCAGGTCCATTTAAGCCCACGGCCCATACGAGAGGTGCCAATTCGGCCCGTCAACGGCCCGTTCATGACTTGACACCGTTGCAGCCCATCTTCAGTTCGAGATCGTTAACAGCCTGCTATATATTTGGGCTCAATATCAGCCCGATGTGGTTTCGGCATGTTAATGGCCCATTCAAGGGATGGGACAATTTTCAGGATGTACATATCTTTCGGCCTTTTAGCGACCCATTTAAGTGTTGGGCCAATTTCTAGTCCGATGTGTCTTTCAGCCTGTTGACGGCCCATAAATGAGTTGGGCCATTTGCAGTCGGACCTAAGTTTTGGCCTTTTAACGACCCATGCTCTTCATGGCCCAATACCAGTCTGGATTCTCTTTCGGCCTGCTAAAGGCCCACAACACAGTTGGGCCATATACAATATGACCTGACTTTCGGCCTCTTAGCGGCCCATGCTCTTCATGGTCCAGTACGAGCACGTTGTCTCTTTCGGCTTGCTAAAGGCCCACATTATAGTTGGGCCATATGTAGCCCGACCTTAGTATCGGCATGTTAATGGCCCATGAAATCAAATGGGCCCACCAGTTGCCCGCTTCGATGTCGGCCTGTTAATGACCCGAGAGGTAACATGGCCAACCATTAACTTTTGTCCTGGTAACGGCCCATTAACTTAATGGGCCCACTAAAGTTTGAACATGTATGTAGGCCCAATTAGATAATTTGAGCCCATTATGACGAGAAATTATGCACAGGACCAAAACCGATCAATCAAAGGCCTAAGAGAATTTTGGCCCGTGCGAGCCAATAGGGAAGCTCATTAAGGCTAGTGGGCTGCTTCCTTCATATAGGGCCCACGACTGTTCGTGCTAACTAATAATTTCACTGCCTTTTAGCTTCCTAGCGACCATTTATGCAGAATGCGAGGCGCGCTAAGCAAAGGTACGACATACAGGGAAAAACGTTGCACATCCAGCATATATTACAGGAAATTACATCCACTGGGCAATCAAAGATTGATGCCAGTGCAAATAAATGAACAGAACCTAACGATCTACAATGTCACAGTCTGCAACCTCAGCGCGGATGACGCCCATAAGCATGTGGGCAAGTTCTTCCTGCTTTGCTACACTGTCTCTGAAAACATTGATCGGTTGTTGTCACGCACGAACGTGCACCTCTGATTCCTCCACCATTTCCATCATTGCTTCAGCCAATAATTGCTTCACAAACATACATTTTTTCCATTGCATTCGAGACAGAGGAAACTGAACAGATTTAGATGGCGATTTTGGCAGGCTTGTATTATTGATAGTGGAGAGTGTCTCGACCACTTCATCATAACATAAATTAGGAGGGGAACCAAATAGATTAATCAAGAGTTATTGACATGTTATCTGGCCTAGATTTATTGGAAAGAAACAATGGGGTTGCCTTGCTGTTTTCAGAGTTTGTCTTCTTATCTTCAGCAGCCTGCACCAAATTAACACACTAGCATTGCTATCATTGGCCAGGTCAGATAATAGGAAAGCAACATTGCCACAATGAATGTTTGGGTAACCAGACCACACGAGCCTACACCAAATTAACACAATATGGCACAGCTATCATTAGCCATGCAAGGTAATACGAAGGCAACATTCACACAATGAATGAATGGGCAACCTGAGCAGCACTACAATTTAGTAGTGTGCATGATATGAGATAGTACACTCATGCAACTCAGTATGCAAAACTACCAGGCAGTTTTCCTTACAAAAATCAACATTGTCGCCTTTAGGGTCTGGTTGGTTGAAGACTAGTGTGGCCAAGCCAAAGTGTGGCTAGCCACACAAGTATGGCAAGCCACACAAGTGTGGCTGAGAAATTGGATGCCAAACTTTGGCAAAAGTTGGCAGAAAAATTGTCTCTATGACAAGTGGGCCATAGGGGCAGTAAAGTGTGGCAAGCCAAAGTGTGGCCAACTAAACTGTGGCTGCCAAATTTTGGCTTGGCAAACTGTGGCTGGGAAGCAAACAGCCCCATACATTTTGCTACAACTAAATTTAGATCAGATAAAGGTTGGATTCACACCGATTAACAAAATACATGCTGATGTAAAAATATAGTGATATACAACAGGTACTTACAACAGCATCGGAGCACAGAGAATTCCCGCAAGATACTTTTCTCGAATATGATCCCAATGCAGAAAGTCTTCTGTCAGTTAACCTTATTTTCTAAAAGAGAGATGGGTAAGAAACATGTACAAAATATGATTAGAATGCTATAAAATTTTATGATGCAAGGATACGCACACGCTTCTTAGAATGGAGCTGACATATTTTTGCTGGACTAGAGAGGACTAGTTCTTTGGCCACTGGAATCTGCTTATTATCAGTAGGAGTTGGGTTTCTCTGTGCTGGAGCAGTATCTATGAAAAATGGAGTTGGTTTACTATCTCCCGGCGTTTGGATCTTTTGCAAAGACCTGGTTTGTAACCCTTCAGATTCTAACATAGCAGTCTTCCCCTTGCATGCCTTATATAGAAGAATGGTGCTTCAATTAAAAACATGCTACAGCAGAGATGGAATAGGTACTGAAGAATAGAAAGGTATGACATATTGACATGTATTCCCTCCATCCGGAAATAAATGGATGGGTCTGGCATATTTCAGTTCTAGATACATCCATTTTTATCCATTTCTGCGACATGTAATCCGGACGGAGGGAGTATGATGTAAGAGCTAGGGACACGACAGGACAGCAGTGTAAAAAACACTACTTGAATGTAAAATTTTATTCTAGCGGAATACATACAGAAAAACACTAAGCCAGCATATGCGTTTATGATTGGGAAACTAACATGGCATTGCAACACACCACTAGAACAACACTTCAATGTAAAAAAAGGAACATGGTATGGTAGACAGATGAAATACATATTGATGAATAACAATGCATAAGATATTCAAAAGCATGATGTCCAAACTAAGAAGATGGCATTGCGATAGAGTAGAATGATAGTACTTGAATTTAAAACATGTTATCATGAATGGAATAGGTACTAAAAATATGAAGGCATGACATATTTACATCCATGATCAGCAAGCTAAGCACAAGGCATTGTAGCAGAGTAGATGCACTCCAGGACATTATATGCATGTTGTACCCATATCACGGGCCAAGTTAGAGCAAGGACCTTGTGGGGGTGAATAGGATTCATCATCTTTCTGCAAGTCTTCTGAAGAACTGCATTTACATGTTCCATCATATTGGGTATCATTGACGTCAAGTTTGTTGGCCATTACATTGCTCCGTGAGGTTCTTGTGGATAAATCAGTGTGTGCAATTATATCTGACATGCATGGAAGACAACTAGTAGTTAGATTTATGTAATGAGTGCCTGTAGGAGACGACATAAATAGTAGGATTGGGGTTAACTAGCAGCAATTGGTCTCAAAAACTAAAGGGGGAACATGGATGAAAGCAACAGAATATGTATCGTTTGTACTTGAGATTAACTAGATGGCACACAAAAGTATTAAAGAACAACATAGGTAATACTAGAAGTGGTATAATACTATAATCACCAGCCTGTGGGATAGCATTGGCTGATGGATGATAACTATGGAACAATGCTACCTAAAGAACAAGTCTCTTAGCTGAACTATGGAACAACGTTAACTCTTGAACAAGACCCGTAAGAGATCAGCATGAATATACAGTGAAATGTGATAATCTATTTTCCATGCTTACATGAATAACAAAGCCATAAATGTTGCACACAAGTAAGATGAGGGTACAACCTATCTGGCCGCCATCCATAGGAGTGAGCATCATGTGCTGACTTGTCGATGGCCCTGCAGTTGTTGTGGCTGTCCATGTCGGGCACGCGCATTTGATGCAGGGAACTGTTGAGTGGGGACTATAGCTCCATTCTGGTGTATGCTTCCCTTGTTGGAGCAGCTGTAGTGAGTGGGAAGAAGGTGTGGCTCAAGATGCAGAAAACGCATAATGTTAAGAACGACACATATCTCTGATCTGAAGAAATACCCTAAGAGATCAACAGCAAGGTACGAGAGTGGTCACACGTCTGTTGACTGAATACTAAATTGGGGTCACACGATTTTATTTTATTTTGGTACTGTCCGACCTACGCCGGATGGCTTGATGGCCGTCTTGTTCCTCCCGGCTGACACTGTTCGGAATCGTCCCCGAAGAGCCAGTGACCATAGGTAGAGCAGCCCGCCTCCGTCATCCGTGGCCGCGAGAGCTCCGACCAAAACCTCTCTCCCAGCCCCACCGCACTGCCGTGGTTGCGCCGCCCCCGGCCAATCCAGAAAGACTTGCCGTCATCCAGATCCAGCGGCGGCAGTACCTTCAACCCACGCAGCTCTAAGATAGCCATCTAAGCCCTGCTTCCGTGGCGAACTTGCACCCCCGCACCCTTACGTTAGACACTAGCCAACCAGGAGCCCAGGAGCTCCGCCGCCTCGAGGGGTGCTGCTTCCCATTGGGAATCGATTGGCCCCGAATAAAAATTCAGACAACTGACGCCTAAATAAAGTGATTTGAGATGCGGGTACGACCTATCTTACGGCCGGATGAAGTAGGTAGCTCCAGCTGCCGAGTCGGTGAGGCCGGCGTGGTTGCGATGGCTACTAGCAGTGGGGAAGCAGAGATGCCGCGATGCTCGACGGCTACGGGGAAGCAGCGCCGAGGCCCTGGACGGATCCGAAGTTGGAGCCGCTCCGGCACCATGCACAATGAAATGTCTCCAACGTATCTATAATTTTTGATTGCTCCATGCTATTATATTATCTGTTTTGGATGTTAATGGGCTTTATTTTACACTTTTATATCATTTTGGGACTAACCTATTTACCGGAGGCCCATCCCAAATTGCTATTTTTTTGCCTATTTTAGTGTTTCGCAGAAAAGGAATATCAAACGAAGTCCAAACGGAATGAAACCTTCGGGAACGTGATTTTCTCAACAAATGTGATCCAGGAGACTTGGAGTGGGCGTCAAGAAACAATCGAGGAGGCCATGAGGCAGGGGACGTGCCTACCCCCCTAGGCGCGCCCTCCACCCTCGTGGGCCCCTCATTGATCCACCGACCTACTTCTTCCTCCTATATAAGTCCACGTGCCCCGCAAACATCCAGGAGCACCATGAAAACCTAATTCCACCGCCACAACCTTCTGTACCCAAGAGATCCCATCTTGGGGCCTTTTCCGGAGCTCCGCCGGAGGGGGCATTGATCACGGAGGGCCTCTACATCAACTCCATGGCCTCTCCGATGATGTGTGAGTAGTTTACTTCTGACCTTCGGGTCCATAGCTAGTAACTAGATGGCTTCTTCTCTCTCTTTGGATCTCAATACAAAGTTCTCCTCGATTCTCTTAGAGATCTATTCGATGTAATCTTCTTTTACGGTGTGTTTTTCGAGATCCGATGGATTGTGGGTTTATGATCCAGATTATCTATGAACAATATTCGATTCTTCTCTGAATTCTTTTATGTATGATTGGTTTACCTTTGGAAGTCTCTTCGAATTATCAGTTTGGTTTGGCCTACTAGATTAATCTTTCTTCCAATGGGAGAAGTGCTTAGCTTTGGGTTCAATCTTGCGGTGCTTGATCCCAGTGACAGTAGAGGAAATGACACGTATTGTAGCCATCGAGGATAAAAAGATGAGGTTTATATCAAATTGCATGAGTTTATCCCTCTACATCATGCCATCTTGCTTAAGGCGTTACTGCGTTCTTATGAACTTAATACTCTAGATGCATGCTGGATAGCGGTCGATGTGTGGAGTAATAGTAGTAGATGCAGGTAGGAGTCGGTCTACTTGTCGCGGACGTGATGCCTATATACATGATCATGCCTAGATATTCTCATAATTATTCGCTTTTCTATTAATTGCTCGACAGTAATTTGTACACCCACAGTAATACTTATGCTATCTTGAGAGAAGCCACTAGTGAAACCTATGGTCCCCGGGTCTATTTTCCATTATACAAGTTTCCAATCTATTTTATTTTGCAATCTTTACATTCAATCTATATCATAAAAATACAAAAAATATTTATCTTATTATTATTATCTCTATCCGATCTCACTCTTGCAAGTGGCCGTGAAGGAATTGACAACCCCATTATCGCGTTGGTTGCGAGGTTCTTATTTGTTTGTGTAGGTACGAGGTGACTCGCGCATGCTCTCCTACTGGATTGATACCTTGGTTCTCAAAAACTGAGGGAAATACTTACGCTGCTTTACTGCATCACCCTTTCCTCTTCAAGGGAAAACCAATGTAGTGCTCAAGAGGTAGCAAGAAGGATTTCTGGCGCCGTTGCCGGGGAGATCTACGCCAAGTCAAGACATACCAAGTACACATCACAACTCTTATCCTCCGCATTACATTATTTGCCATTTGCCTCTCGTTTTCCTCTCTCCCACTTCACCCTTGCTGTTTCATTCGCCCTCTTGTCCGTTCCCCTTCTCTTTTTCTATTTGCCTTTTTGCCTGTTTCTTGTTTGCTTGTGTGTTGGATTGCTTGTTTGTCATGATGGCTCAAGATAATACTAAATTATGTGACTTTGCCAATACCAACAATAATGATTTTATTAGCACTCCGATTGCTCCTCTTACCGATGCTGAATCTTGTGAAATTAATACTAATTTGCTGAATCTTGTCATGAAAGATCCGTTCTCTGGCCTTCCTAGTGAAGATGCCGCTACCCCATGGTCAAAAAAAAAGATGCCGCTACCCATCTAAACAACTTTGTTGATTTGTGTGATATGCAAAAGAAGAAATATGTGGATAATGATATTGTTAAACTTAAGTTATTTCCGTTTTCGCTTAGAGATCGTGCTAAAGCTTGGTTTTCGTCTTTGCCTAAAAATAGTATTGATTCATGGAATAAGTGCAAAGATGCTTTTATCTCTAAGTATTTTCCTCCCGCTAAGATCATCTTGATTAGAAATGGTATTATGAATTTTAAGCAACTTGATCATGAACATGTTGCACAATCATGGGAGAGGATGAAATTAATGATACGTAATTTCCC
The DNA here is from genome assembly GCF_003073215.2 of Triticum urartu. NCBI lineage: Eukaryota > Viridiplantae > Streptophyta > Magnoliopsida > Poales > Poaceae > Triticum > Triticum urartu. The sequence continues at coordinate 493,975,623 of NC_053025.1, read as the reverse complement.
TACACATGGTTTGAATTTATGGATGATTATACAGAATTTTTATGCCGAATTGAATTTTGCTTCTAGAAATCTTTTAGATTCGGCCGCAGGAGGCACTTTTATGGAAATCACTTTAGGAGAAGCTACCAAACTCCTAGATAATATTATGGTTAATTATTCTCAATGGCACACTGAAAGATCTACTAGTAAAAAAGTGCATGCAATTGAAGAGATTAATGTTTTGAGTGGAAAGATGGATGAACTTATGCAATTGTTTGCTAATAAGAGTGCTCCTACTGATCCTAATGATATTCCTTTGTCTACTTTGATTGAGAATAATAATGAATCTATGGATGTGAATTTTGTTGGTAGGAACAATTTTGGTAATAACGCGTATAGAGGTAATTTTAATCCTAGGCCGTTTCCCAGTAATTCCTCTAATAATTATGGTAATTCCCACAAAAATTCTTATGGAAATTATAATAAGATGCCCTCTGATTTTGAATCTAGTATTAAAGAATTTATTACTTGACAAAAGAGTTTCAATGCTTTGATTGAAGAAAAATTGCTTAAGATTGATGAGTTGGCTAGGAACGTGGATAGATTTTCTCTTGATGTTGATTCTTTGAAACTTAGATCTATTCCACCTAAGCATGATATCAATGAGTCTCTCAAATCCATGAGAATTTCCATTGATGAGTGCAAAGAAAGAACCGCTAGGATGCGTGCTAAGAAAGATTGCTTTGTGAAAGCGTGTTCTTCTAGTTTTGATGATAATAAGGATGAAGATCTAAAAGTTATTGATGTGTCCCCTATTAAATCTTTGTTTTGCAATATGAATCTTGATAATGATGGGACTGCAGATGAGTCAACTTTAGTTAGAAGGCGTCCCAAAAATTTGGAGTTTTTAGATCTTGATGCAAAAATTGTTTAAAGTGGGATTGAAGAGGTTAAAACATTAAATAGCAATGAACCCACTATCTTGGATTTCAAGGAATTTAATTATGATAATTTATCTTTGATATATTGTATTTCCTTGTTGCAATCTGTGCTAAATTCTCCTCATGCTCATAGTCAAAATAAAGCTTTTACTAAACATATCATTGATGCTTTGATGCAATCTTATGAAGAAAAACTTGAGTTGGAAGTTTCTATCCCTAGAAAACTTTATGATGAGTGGGAACCTACAATAAAAATTAAAATTAAAGATCATGAGTGTTATGCTTTGTGTGATTTGGGTGCTAGTGTCTCCACGATTCCAAAAACTTTGTGTGATTTGCTAGGTTTTCGTGATTTTGATGATTGTTCTTTAACATCTTGCGGATTCCACTATTAAGAAACCTATGGGAAGGATTAATGATGTTCTTATTGTTGCAAATAGGAGTTATGTGCCCGTATATTTCATTGTTCTTGATATAGATTGCAATCCTTCATGTCCTATTTTTCTTGGTAGACCTTTCCTTAGAACGATTGGTGCAATTATTGATATGAAGGAAGGGAATATTAAATTCCAATTTCCATTAAGGAAAGGCATGTAACACTTCCCTAGAAAGAAATTTAAATTACCATATGAATCTATTATGAGAGCCACTTATGGATTGCCTACCAAAGATGGCAATACCTAGATCTATCTTCGCTTTTATGCCTAGCTAGGGGCGTTAAATGATAGCGCTTGTTGGGAGGCAACCCAATTTTATTTTTATTCCTTGCTTTTTGCTCCTGTTTAGTAATAAATAATTTATCTAGACTCTGTTTTGGTTGTTATTTTTGTGTTTAATTAGTGTGTGTGCCAAGTAGAACATTGGGAAGACTTGGGGAAAGTCTTTTTGATCTTGCTGTAAAAAACAGAAACTTTAGCGCTCACGAGAATTGCTGCCATTTTTATTTGGAAGGTGCTATTAAGTTAATTAGTTTTGAAGATGATTAATAGATAAATTCCTCACGTCCAGCAATTTATTTTAGAATTTTTGGGGTTCCAGAAGTTTGTGTTAGCTACAGATTACTACAGACTGTTCTGTTTTTGACAGATTCTGTTTTTCTTGTGCTGTTTGCTTATTTTGATGAATCTATGGCTAGTAAAAGAGTTTATAAACCATAGAGAAGTTGGAATACAGTAGTTTTAACACCAATATAAATCAAGAATGAGTTCATTACAGTACCTTGAAGTGGTGTTTTGTTTTGTTTCGCTAACGGAGCTCACGAGATTTTCTATTTTGAGTTTTGTGTTGTGAAGTTTTCAAGTTTTGGGTAAAAATTTGATGGATTATGGAACAAGGAGTGGAAAGAGCCTAAGCTTGGGGATGCCCATGGCACCCCAAGGTAAAATTCAAGGACAGCCCATGGCACCCCAAGGTAAAATTCAAGGACACCAAAAAGCCTAAGCTTGGGGATGCCCCGGAAGGCATCCCCTCTTTTGTCTTCGTCTATCGGTAACTTTACTTGGAGCTATAATTTTATTCACCACATGATATGTGTTTTGCTTGGAGCGTCTTGTATGATTTGAGTCTTTGATTTTTAGTTTACCACAGTCATCCTTGCTGTACCCACCTTTTGAGAGAGACTCACATGATTTGAAATTTATTAGAATACTCTATGTGCTTCACTTATATCTTTTGAGCCATATAGTTTTTGCTCTAGTGCTTCACTTATATCTTTTAGAGCACGGCGGTGGTTTTATTTTATAGAAATAATTGATCTCTCATGCTTCACTTATATTATTTTGAGAGTCCTTTAGAACAACATGGAAATTTGCTTTTAGGAATAATATAAAAACTTTCATAGAAGTGCATTGAATACTATGAGAAGTTTGATACTTGATAATTGTTTTGAGATATGGAGATGGTGATATTAGAGTCAAGCTAGTTGAGTAGTTGTGAATTTGAGAAATACTTGTGTTGAAGTTTGTGATTCCCGTAGCATGCACGTATGGTGAACCGTTATGTGATGAAGTCGAAGCATGATTTATTTATTGATTGTCTTTCTTATGAGTGGCGGTCGGGGACGAGCAATGGTCTTTTCCTACCAGTCTGTCCCCCAAGGAGCATGCGCGTAATACTTTGTTTTGATAACTAATAGATTTTTGCAATAAGTATGTGAGTTCTTTATGACTAATGTTGAGTCAATGGATTATACGCACTCTCACCCTTCCACCATTGCTAGCCTCTCTAGTATCGCGCAACTTTCGCCGGTACCATAAACCCACCATACACCTTCCTCAAAATAGCCACCATACCTACCTATTATGGCATTTCCATAGCCATTCCATGATATATTGCCATGCAACTTTCCACCGTTCCGTTATTATGACATGCTTCATCATTGTCATATTGCTTGCATGATCATGTAGTTGACATCGTATTTGTGGCAAAGCCACCATTCATAATTTCATACATGTCACTCGTGCATCATTGCACATCCCGGTACACCGCCGGAGGTATTCACATAGAGTCATATTTTGTTCTAAGTATTGAGTTGTAATTCTTGAGTTGTAAGTAAATTAAAGTGTGATGATCATCATTATTAGAGCATTGTCCCAGTGAAGAAAGGATCATGGAGACTATGATTCCCCCACAAGTCGGGATGAGACTCCGGACGAAAAAATAAAAAAAGGAAAAAAAAGAAAAGAGGCCAAAAAGAAAAAAAGAGAGAGAAAGAAGGCCCAAATAAAAAAATAAAAAATAAAAATGAGAGAAAAAGAGAGAAGGAACAATGTTACTATCCTTTTTCCACACTTGTGCTTCAAAGTAGCACCATGATCTTCATGATAGAGAGTCTCCTATGTTATCACATTTATATACTAGTGGGAATTTTACATTATAGAACTTGTATTGTATATTCCAATGGTGGGATTCCTAAAAATTGCCCTAGGTCTTCATGAGCAAGCAAGTTGGATGCACACCCACTTAGTTCTTTTGTTGAGCTTTCATACACTTATAGCTCTAGTGCATCCGTTGCATGACAATTCCTACTCACTCACATTGATATCTATTGATGGGCGTCTCCATAGCCCGTCCATGCGCCTAGTTGATGTGAGACTATCTTCTCCTTTTTGTCTTCTCCACAACTACCATTCCATTCCACATATAGTGCTATATCCACGGCTCACGCTCATATATTGCGTGAAGATTGAAAAAATTTGAGAACATCAAAAGTATGAAACAATTGCTTGGCTTGTCATCGGGGTTGTGCATGATTTAAATATTTTGTGTGGTGAAGATAGAGCATAGCCAGACTATATGATTTTGTAGGGATAACTTTCTTTGGCCATGTTATTTTGAGAAGACATGACTGCTTAGTTAGTATACTTGAAGTATTATTATTTTTATGTCAATATTAAACCTTTATCTTGAATCTTTTGGATCTGAACATTCACGTCACAATAAATAAAAATTAATTGAGAAATATGTTAGAAAGCACTCCACATCAAAAATTCTTTTTTACCATTTACCTACTCGAGGACGAGCAGGAATTAAGCTTGGGGATGCTTGATACGTCTCCAACGTATCTATAATTTTTGAATGCTCCATGCTATTATATTATCTGTTTTGGATGTTAATGGGCTTTATTTTACACTTATATATCATTTTTGGGACTAACCTATTTACCGGAGGCCCAGCCCAAATTGCTGTTTTTTGCCTATTTCAGTGTTTCGCAGAAAAGGAATATCAAACGAAGTCCAAACGGAATGAAACCTTCGGGAACGTGATTTTCTCAACAAACGTGATCCAGGAGACTTGGAGTGGGCGTCAAGAAACAATCAAGGAGGCCATGAGGCAGGGGGGCGCCTACCCCCCTGAGCATGCCCTCCACCCTCGTGGGCCGCCCGTTGCTCCACCGACCTACTTCTTCCTCCTATGTAAGTCCACGTACCCCACAAACATCCAGGAGCACCATGAAAACCTAATTCCACCACCGCAACCTTCTGTACCCAAGAGATCCCATCATGGGGCCTTTTCCGGAGCTCCGCCGGAGGGGGCATTAATCACGGAGGGCCTCTACATCAACTCCATGGCCTCTCCGGTCATGTGTGAGTAGTTTACTACAGACCTTCGGGTCCATAGCTAGTAGCTAGATGGCTTCTTCTCTCTCTTTGGATCTCAATACAAAGTTCTCCTCGATTCTCTTGGAGATCTATTCAATGTAATCTTCTTTTGCGGTGTGTTTGTCGAGATCCGATGAATTGTGGGTTTATGATCCAGATTATCTATGAACAATAATTGATTCTTCTCTTAATTCTTTTATGTATGATTGGTTTATCTTTGCAAGTCTCTTCGAATTATCAGTTTGGTTTGGCCTACTAGATTGATCTTTCTTGCAATGGGAGAAGTGCTTAGCTTTGGGTTCAATCTTGCGATGCTCGATCCCAGTGATAGTAGGGGAAACGACATGTATTGTATTGTTGCCATCGAGGATAAAAAGATGGGGTTTATAACATATTGCATGAGTTTATTCCTCTACATCATGTCATCTTGCTTAAGGCGTTACTTTGTTCTTATGAACTTAATACTCTAGATGCATGCTGGATAGCGGTCGATGTGTGGAGTAATAGTAGTAGATGAAGAATCGTTTCGGTCTACTTGTCATGGACGTGATGCCTATATACATGATCATGCCTAGATATTCTCATAATTATTCGCTTTTCTATCAATTGCTCGACAGTAATTTGTTCACCCACCGTAATACTTATGCTATCTTGAGAGAAGCCACTAGTGAAACCTACGGCCCCTGGGTCTATTTTCCATTTTACAAGTTTCCAATCTATTTTATTTTGCAATCTTTACTTTCAATCTATATCATAAAAATACCAAAAATATTTATCTTATTATTATTATCTCTATCAGATCTCACTTTTGCAAGTGGCCGTGAAGGGATTGTCAACCCCTTTAACGCGTTGGTTGCGAGGTTCTTATTTGTTTGTGTAGGTACGAGGTGACTCGCGCGTGGTCTCCTACTGGATTGATACCTTGGTTCTCAAAAACTGAGGGAAATACTTACGCTGCTTTACTGCATCACCCTTTCCTCTTCAAGGGAAAACCAACGCAGTGCTCAAGAGGTAGCACACAATGGCGAGGGTGAATCGGCTTCGGTACGGTTCACGTGGCCGTCGTCGAGGAAGCTCCGGTAGCACGGAGTAAGAGGCACACGGCCGCTACCTCTTGAGCATTGTGTTAATTTTCCCTTGAAGAGGAAAGGGTGATGAAGTAAAGCAGCGTAAGTAATTCCCTTAGTTTTTGAGAACCAAGGTATCAATCCAGTAGGAGACCACGCGCGAGTGACCTCGTACCTACACACACAAATAAGAACCTTGCAACCAACGCGATAAAGGGGTTGTCAATCCCTTCACGGCCAGTTGCAAGAGTTAGATCTGATAGAGATAATAATAATAAGATAAATATTTTTGGTATTTTTATGATATAGATTGAAAGTAAAGATTGCAAAATAAAGTAGATGGGAAACTTGTATGATGGAGAATAGACCCGGGGGCCATAGGTTTCACTAGTGGCTTCTCTCAAGAAAGCATAAGTATTACGGTGGGTGAACAAATTACTGTCGAGCAATTGATAGAAAAGCGAATAATTATGAGAATATCTAGGCATGATCATGTATATAGGCATCACGTCCGTGACAAGTAGACCGAAACGATTCTTCATCTACTACTATTACTCCACACATCGACCGCTATCCAGCATGCATCTAGAGTATTAAGTTCATAAGAACAGAGTAACGCCTTAAGCAAGATGACATGATGTAGAGGGATAAACTCATGCAATATGATGTAAACGCCATCTTGTTATCCTCGATGGCAACAATACAATACGTGTCGTTTCCCTTTCTGTCACTGGGATCGAGCACCGCAAGATTGAACCCAAAGCTGAGCACTTCTCCCATTGCAAGAAAGATCAATCTAGTATGCCAAGCCAAACTGTTAATTCGAAGAGACTTGCAAAGATAAACCAATCATACATAAAATAATTCAGAGAAGATTCAAATGTTTTTCATAGATAAACTTGATCATAAACCCACAATTCATCGGATCTCGATAAACACACCGCAAAAGAAGATTACATCGAATAGATCTCTAAGAGAATCGAGGAGAACTTTGTATTGAGATCCAAAGAGAGAGAAGAAGCCATCTAGCTACTAGCTATGGACCCGAAGGTCCGAAGTAAACTACTCACACATGAATGGTGGCTTTGCCACAAATACGATGTCAACTACATGATCATGCAAAGCAATATGACAATGATGAAGCGTGTCATAACAACGGAACGGTGGAAAGTTGCATGGCAATATATCTCGGAATGGCTATGGAAATGCCATAATAGGTAGGTATGGTGGCTGTTTTGAGTAGGGTATATGGTGGGTTTATGGTACCGGCAAAAGTTGCACGGTACTAGAGAGGCTAGCAAATGTGGAAGGGTGAGGGTGTGTATAATCCATGGACTCAACATTAGTCATAAAGAACTCACATACTTATTGCAAAAATTTGTTAGTTATCGAAACAAAGTACTACATGCATGCTCCTAGGGGGATATATTGGTAGGAAAAGACCATCGCTCGTCCCCGACCACCACTCATAAGGAAGGCAATCAATAAATAAATCATGCTCCGACTTAATCACATAACGGTTCACCATATGTGCATGCTACGGGAATCACAAACTTAAACACAAGTATTTCTCAAATTCACAACTACTCAACTAGCATGACTCTAATATCACCATCTCCATATCTCAAAACAATCATCAAGTATCAAACTTCTCTTAGTATTCAATGCACTTATATGAAAGTTTTTATAATGCTTAAAAGCAAATTGCCATGTTGTTCTAAAGGACTCTCAAAATAATATAAGTGAAGCATGAGAGATCAATTATTTATATAAAATAGAAACACCGCCGTGCTCTAAAAGATATAAGTGAAGCACTAGAGCAAAAACTATATAGCTCAAAAGATATAAGTGAAGCACATAGAGTATTCTAATAAATTATAATTCATGTGTGTCTCTCTCAAAAGGTATGTACAGCAAGAATGACTGTGGTAAACTAAAAAGCAAAGACTCAAATCATACAAGACGCTCCAAGCAAAACACATATCATGTGGCGAATAAAAATATAACTCCAAGTAAAGTTACCGATGAACGAAGACAAAAGAGGGGATCCCTTCTGGGGCATCCCCAAGCTTAGGATTTTTGGTGACCTTGTATTTTACCTTGGGGTGCCATGTACATCCCCAATATTAGGCTCTTGCCACTCCTTGTTCCATAATTCATCGAATCCTTACCCAAAACTTGAAAACTTCACAACACAAAACTTAACAGAAAAATCTCGTGAGCTCCGTTAGCGAAAGAAAAGAAAAAACCACTTCAAGATACTGTAATGAACTCATTATTTATTTATATTGCTGTTAAATCTTCTTTATTCCAACTTCTCTATGGTTTATAAACTCTTTTACTAGCCATAGATTCATCAAAATAAGCAAACAACACACGAAAAACAGAATCTGTCAAAAACAGAACAGTCTGTAGTAATCTGTAACTAACACAAACTTATGGAACCCCAAAAATTCTAAAATAAAATTCTGGACGTGAGTAATTTATCTATTAATCATATGCAAAAAGAATTAACTGAATAGCACTCTCCAATAAAAAATGGAAGCAATTCTCGTGAGCGCTAAAGTTTCTGTTTTTTACAGCAAGATCAACAAGACTTTCCCCAAGTCTTCCCAACGGTCCTACTTGGCAAAAACACTAATTAAGCACAAAAACACAACCAAAACAGAGGCTAGATAAAATTTTTATTACTAAATAGGAGCAAAAAGCAAGGAATAAAAATAAAATTGGGTTGCCTCCCAACAAGCGCTATCGTTTAACGCCCCTAGCTAGGCATAAAAGCGAAGATAGATCTAGGTATTGCCATGATAATGATAAGGTAAATCACGAAAGCTCATCTCATACTCCCTACGTTCGGCAGCGAGCTTTCTTTGTGGCAAGAAAGAGTAATCAAAAGGGCTAAATTTAATGGGACAAAAGTCCCCAAGATCAAGCTCGGGAGGAGTTGGTTCCTCCTTTGGCCCTTCATATTGCACAATCAATTCATCATTATAAGCATTCTTTTGGCAAAAAGTCATGAGTCTTTGTTCAAGGGAAAAACCTAGCCCATTGTTCTGGATGGCAAACTTATCATTAAGTTCAGAGATCCTATTAACAAGAGCATCGGTAGGAACCTTTTTTCTAAGGTTTTCATTAAAAGCAACATGATCTAAAGATAGTAAACGCATAATGTCGTCTTCATAGAAAAGGATTGCTTCTATGGGAGGACGGCCAGCATCCACCCTATAATGCGCCAAAATTTCATTGGCTTCTTTTATTATAAATCTGAACTCATGAGCTAAAAAGATGGTAGCAGCTCGCTTAACAGAAGAATGCTCAATATTAGAAAATTCTAGGAAAATCCTTTGTATGGAAGGATGCATATGTAAAAATTGTCTTTCAAGTTCAACTATGAGCAAAGATATAGCATCTGCGAGACTACTAGTTTTATGAAGGATAGATCCACTCATGGTGGGCAAAGCACCAGCACAAGTAAAGAAATCTTGAATAACTCCCTTCCCAATAATATTACCGCTACCAATTTGAAACTTTTTAGTGTGTAAAATAGTAGGATTTTCAAGAGGATCATCAATAGCCTCAAAGTTTTCCATATTATTATCCTTATCAACGATAACCTCCCCAGTTTCAGGCATGAAGGCAACGGATTGCAAAAAGAATGAGCACACAGAAGGCAGGAGGAAAAAAAGCGAACGGAAAAGAGGGCGAATAAAACAGTAAGGGTGAAGTGGGGGAGAGGAAAATGAGAGGCAAATGGAAAATAATGTAATGCGAAGGATAAGAGTTGTGATGGGTACTTGGTATGTCTTGACTTGGCGTAGATCTCCCCGGCAACAGCGCCAGAAATCCTTCTTGCTACCTCTTGAGCACTGCGTTGGTTTTCCCTTGAAGAGGAAAGGGTGATGCAGTAAAGCAGCGTAAGTATTTTCCTCAGTTTTTGAGAACCAAGGTATCAATCCAGTAGGAGACCACGCGCGAGTCACCTCGTACCTACACACACAAATAAGAACCTCGCAACCAACGTGATAAAGGGGTTGTCAATCCCTTCATGACCACTTGCAAGAGTGAGATCTGATAGAGATAATAATAATAATAATAATAATAATAATAATAATAATAATAAGATAAATATTTTTGGTATTTTTATGATATAGATTGAAAGTAAAGATTGCAAAATAAAGTAGATGGGAAACTTGTATGATGGAGAATAGACTCGGGGGCCATAGGTTTCACTAGTGGCTTCTCTCAAGAAAGCATAAGTATTACGGTGGGTGAACAAATTACTGTCGAGCAATTGATAGAAAAGTGAATAATTATGAGAATATCTAGGCATGATCATGTATATAGGCATCACGTCCATGACAAGTAGACCGAAACGATTCTTCATCTACTACTATTACTCCACACATCGACCACTATCCAGCATGCATCTAGAGTATTAAGTTCATAAGAATAGAGTAACGCCTTAAGCAAGATGACATGATGTAGAGGGATAAACTCATGCAATATGATGTAAACCCCATATTGTTATCCTCGATGGCAACAATACAATACGTGTCGTTTCCCCTACTATCACTGGGATCGAGCATCGCAAGATTGAACCCAAAGCTAAGCACTTCTCCCATTGCAAGAAAGATCAATCTAGTAGGCCAAACCAAACTGATAATTCGAAGAGACTTGCAAAGATAAACCAATCATACATAAAAGAATTAAGAGAAGAATCAAATATTGTTCATAGATAATCTGGATCATAAACCCACAATTCATCGGATCTTGAAAAACACACCGCAAAAGAAGATTACATCGAATAGATCTCCAAGAGAATCGAGGAGAACTTTGTATTGAGATCCAAAGAGAGAGAAGAAGCCATCTAGCTACTAGCTATGGACCCAAAGGTCTGTAGTAAACTACTCACACATGACCGGAGAGGCCATGGAGTTGATGTAGAGGCCCTCCGTGATCAATGCCCCCTCCGCGGAGCTCCGAAAAAGGCCCCAAGATGGGATCTCTTGGGTACAGAAGGTTGCGGCGGTGGAATTAGGTTTTCGTGGTGCTCCTGGATGTTTGCAAGGTATATGGATATACATAGGAGGAAGAAGTACGTCGATGGAGCAACGAGGGGCCTATGAGGGTGGAGAGCGCCTAGGGGGGTGGGCGTGCCCCCTGCCTCGTGGCCTCCTCGATTGTTTCTTGACGTCCACTCCAAGTCTCCTGGATCACGTTTGTTCCAAAAATAACACTCCTGAAGGTTTCATTCCGTTTGATATTCCTTTTCGGGGAAACTCTAAAATAGGCAAAAAAACAGCAATTTGGGATGGGCCTCTGCTTAATAGGTTAGTCCCAAAAATATAATAAAGTGTAAAAATAAGCCCATTAACATCCAAAATAGATAATATAATAACATGGAGCAATCAAAAATTATAGATACGTTGGACACGTATCAACGGCCCAGTGCAGGACGGCAAACGGACAGCGTCTCCGACATTAGGGAGGAGGGCGGCAATGAATTTGGTGCGGTGGGGGCGCCATGGAGGACGGGTTGAGGTTTCGCGGCTGGGGAGAACAGAACTTCTGGGAGAAGGTGATTTGGCACCCATGATGTATGAAGGGGGAATTGGGAGGGGGAACCATGTCTTACGGACGCATTTGCCTGAAATGTGGGGGGAGTTACAGTTCTACCCCTGCCTTTAGGCTTCTCGGCTTGGGTCTGTGTACTGAGGGTCGGGGATAGTAGAGTAACTTTGCTTCTCCCAAATAGTGGGCGCGAGCGATTTCGGTCGAGGAGGGCATGTTTTGAAATAGTGGGCGCGAGCGATTTTAGGCGAGGAGGGCGTGTTTTGAAATAGTGGGCGCGAGCTATTTCAGGCGAGGAGGGCGTGCTTTGAAATAGTCGGCACGAGCGATTTCGGGCGAGGAGAGGGTGTTTTGCCGCCCATGGTTTATGAATTATTCGGCACATGTCATTTCGGCCGAAGAGAAGGCGCGCTTGGACGAAGTTACGAACCTACCCTCGATGTACAACGGGCCAATTGATGTGTGTCCCACGTAGGCCGGTAATTTTGCGTCTCCCATTTATTTGCTCGGGCGAATTCCACCGAGCAGAGGGTGTTTAACGGTTCATTCAAATTTTGGGATAACGAGCATCCACGTCTACCTTACCAAGTCGATTCGAATCAAATGTTGAAATATTAGCTTGCCAATTCCTTTTTAGATAGAGAGATGATGCTCGGGAGTAATGTGTTTTTACATGCTCGTTGCTAACGATTTACTATATGACAAATAGTTGACCCACTCAAAAACGGGAATCAACCCCAAAATGAAATATCTTGATTCAATGAAATAGCTCGTTCACGAGGTCAAAAAACTGAACTAAATCCAAAATCGAACACCTCAATCGAGTAGCATGTTGTATATACTCCATGAACATGTTGAAAGTCAAATTAATGAACTTTTTTGATAAGCATATCTCCGTTCATGTGTGGCTTGCAGACAACATGTTCTCCAATTTAAATATTTGAATGCAAGTTTATATAGAAACATGGTTTATATCAGTCTTTGATGCATAAAACGCGACCTCCCCCTCTCCCGGGCTCCTGCTCTCTCTCTGTCTCGACGACAATCTTCAATTCTATCGCACGCATCCAACACACAAACCTTGTTGGTCCCTCCCCCTCTCTCTCTATCTCTCTCTGTTTGTGTGTGTGTGGGGGGGGGTCTTTCTAATTCGCATGCATATATACTCCATGTATAGGTCTCTCTCTCACACTATGTTTGATTCTCTAATCCAAGCTAAATATATTGGGTGCACTCATCATACGCACACAAATTCCCTGGCTCGTTGCCCATAACTCTCTCGCATACCACTCTACCGTCTCGGAGCTCTTCCCTCTCTCTCAAACTCTCCATCTCTCTGGGTCACACATACACATGCATATCTCACTCGCACTCGATAGACCCATCTAAAACTCTATCTCTCTCCCTCGTTCTCTCTCCATCTCACACGCACACACACAATCTCATGCCTAGCCAAGTATGATGGTCTCTCACTCAACTGTAGGCACACGGAGTCCCCCCTATATGTATATGACTAGCCAATTCTTAGTCTCCATCACAAACATGCGCATGATCTATCTCAATTTCTCTAGAGGCGTCTTTCTATCGCACACACACCTCGTCCCTCGATCTCCCATCCATATAGTCCCCTCACGATCTCGAGGGGATCTCTCTATCACAAACACACCTCGTCTCCCTCCCCATGCATCCATCTCGACCATTGTTCCTTGTTGGCCAAACCTCTATTGGACCTGTGCTATAGGGGTGTCTCTCTCTGTTGCAAACAGCCATGCACTAGCTATCTTTGTGTATCTCCTCACCTCGCTTGTCTATCTCGAAAATGCATGCGTGATATGTTTGCATAAGAAACGAACACACACACTCTCTCTCTAATTTGTCGTTTGTTGTCCCTTTCTCTTTCACACACACATACTATTTTTGCACACTCACTCAATCTCCTTCACACGCACTTGATCTCTCTCAACTTAGGCACTCTCTTCGGTCCATAGCATATAGATTTATTGAAAAGTCAAACATCACAAAGTTTGACCATGTACGTGGAGAAAAACATTTACATCTAGAACGGCAAACATATATCATTAGATTCATCATGAGATTTAGTTTCGTATGATGTATCTTTGGTATTGTAGATATAAATAATATTTGCGTAAACCTGGTCAAAGTTTCCAAAGTTCGACTTCTAAAAAAATTATATGCACTGCATTATTGAGCAGATGGAATATCTCTTTCCCCCGCTCAGCTATCTGATGCACCACTCAGCCTTATCGGGGCTCCTCTATCTCTCTCAAACTTTATATCTCCCTGGTTCATACATACACATGTCTCGGTCGCGCTACATAGACCCATATAACACTCTCCGCCCTTGTTCTCTCTCTATGTGACACGCACCCCCCATAATCCCTCATTCCATCATAGGTGCACGCACTCCCCACTAAGTATGACTATGTCTCATTAGCCATCGGGAACACAAATATTGTCTCCTTCCATCCATACGTCTATCTCGATATCTCTTGGGGTATCTTCTATCGCGCACACACCTTGTCACTCGATCTCCCGTCCATGTAGTCCCATCACGATCTCTAGGGGATCTCTCTATGACAAACATACACTCTCTCCTCCCCATGTCTGCATTTTCTCCATACGTCTCTCTCGACCTCTCTCCCTTGTTTGCCAGACCCCTCTTGGGCACGTGCTGGGGGTCTTTCTCTCTCGGTTGCAAACAACCACACACTATCTCCTCACCTTGCTTCCGCTGTCGAAGATGCATGTGTGATATGTTTGCATAAGACACATACGCTTTTTCTCTACTTTTATCGTGTGTTGTCCATGTCTCTTTCACACACGCACACACACTTTTTTCAGCCACTCTTTCTATTTCACACACACATACTCTCTCTCTCTAGTTAGGTACTCTCTCACATCCATAAGCATATGGATGTTTTGAAAAGTCAAACCTCAGAAAAGTTTGACCAGGTATATGTGGAGAAAAATATTTACATCTGGAACGATCATTAGATTCATCACAACATGTACTTACTTCATACTATCATTTATCTTTGGTATTGTAGACATAAGTAATTTCTTTATAAACTTGGTCAAAGTTTCAAAAGTTTGACTTTAAAAAAAATGTAGGCACTAAATTATCGAACAGAGGGAGTAGCTCTTTCTCTCTCTCTCTACTATCTATCACGGGCCTCCCCTCTCACTCAAACTCTCTATACCGAGGGATTATACGATCGTTGTGTCAGCGTATAGCTCCGTATATTGTTTAATTGACCGGTCAACCAGTCCACATGCTGCGTTGTCAGCTCGTGTTCTCTATCTTCGTGTGCTGGCCCATGTGGCAGTGGGTGAATATAAGTAAACTAGAGGCCCATCTGACACGCGGTGAAGTAAACAAAGTTGAAACCACTCGGAGTAGCACCCCGCACGCTAGTAAATTGGGGGCACACTTCTTCCGTGTGAAGGACACACTCGCGCACACTTCACTACTGTGTGGCGGCATGCACAGAAGGACACACTTGCGCACACCCAGCACACAACACACACCAGCACACGTGTACACTGGCGCCGCCGCCGGCTGAGATGGACGGCGAGGCAAGCAACAAGCGAAGGCGCCTCAAGCCAAAACCGCATCCAGCGAGCCTGGACTTCATCAGCAGCCTCCCCGACGACATGCTGCTCGTCATCATTGGCCTCCTTCCCACCAAATCTGCCGTTCGGGCCACCCTTCTCTCACAGCGGTGGCACCCCCTCTGGCGCCGCGTCCCCCTCAACCTCACCATCGATAGCTGCCTCTGCGAAGGGGATTGCAAACGCATGGCCACAGTCTCCAAGATCCTTTCATCGCACCCTGGCCCAGCCAGACGCCTTGACATCCGCATGTTCAGTACCAACTGCAAGGTCCAAGCCAAGTTTGACGAGTGGTTCTTATCCCCGCCCTAGATCAGCTCGAGGAGCTCAGGTTTGAAGCTGGACAATGTCGCTCTCTTCCGCCGTCCGCGCTCTGCCTCACGCCAATGCTGCGCCGCGCTCAGCTCCTGCTATCTTCCCCATATTAATGTCGTGCCCGCCCTTCTTCTCCCTCAACTCAAGCAGGTCGACCTATTCGACGTTGGCATCTCAAAGAAGGCTATGGAGCACCTGCTCCGCAGTTTTACTGCTCTCGAGTACCTTCGTCTTCAGCAGATCCACGGGTTCATTAGCCTCCACATCACCTCGACGAATCTCCGATGGATTTATGTGTCTTGCTAGCCCCACAACAAGACATCAATTGGGAAGAGATCACTCCAGCTGTTCCACGTTATGGTCACTGAGAATGAGCCTTTCCTTGAGAGATTGCTTGTATCTGATCTAGAAGGTCCAACAAAAATCAGGGTCATTGACGCGCCGAAATTGACAGCATTGGTGTACTTGTCTACCACATTCTCCGATCTCTTTGTTGGATCTGTAATCGTTCAGGTACAACACTCATCTTCTTCTCCGTCTTCTTGAAATTCACATTTTTAAATTTCTTCTTGATGTATTTACGACTATCATCCATAAAATGATTCCCACAAGCTTGACCCAGTCTATGTGCACAGTGAAGAGCTTGGCAATAAAATCTATCGGCCCCCATCTGGATCAAGTTGTTGGATTCCTTACAGGCTTTCCGTGCATGGAGAAGCTACTCATTGAGGTGAAACTTCTTTCCTATTAGTAAACGGTAATCGCAACGGTAGCTCAATTTTTTTTGTAATTTTCCTAAATTATGATGACAAGTGTAGTGTTCAAAACTGCATCTACGCACTACACCGAAAGAAATGTTTTTAGTATTTTTTTCTCACGTGATCACATGCATCGTTTTGTTGTTGTACTACTATAGTAGCCTAGGCTAGTCATAGTGGCAAGTAACTTAGACTAGTAACTCTATGGTTACCCTAAGAGCAAGTACTACCTCCGTCCTGGTTTACTCTTCCTATTTTGTAGTATCAAAATTTGACCATAGATTTAACTGACAAAATGTTAATGCATGTCACTAAAAATTATATCGTTGGATTCGTATTTGAACATGATTTCAAATGGTATAATTTTTGGTGACATGCATTGGCATTTTCTTAGGTAAATCTATGGTCAAAATTGTACACTAAATACAAGGTAGTACAAAAGTGGGCTATAACGGCTCTTCACTATGTAGGCCAAAACACGTGCCAAATTCACTTGTGATGCATTTGGCATCGATGCCCCTCCATTTCTCAACTGGTGCCCCAATCTGGATCACCTACGTTGCTCCGGTGCCAAATTAACTCACGCAATGAAAAAACACTTGCGTGGGAGAGGGAGAGGACTGAGGCAATAAAAAATACTTGTTTGGGAGAGTGAGGGGCTGGTGTAGTTGGTTTGATTGATTTGTTTATACACGTGGGTCTGTGTGCATAGCGGTGCCAACTCTCTCACATCGCTAGAGCGGTGCCAAAATCTTTTGATTTGACATTGATGCGTATTATGTGGCATACTTTTGAGAAATATGGCATCGGCCACATAGAGGAAGGCAACAAATGCCCAAGCTCTTCATGTGCTCCTAGGTAAATGAGAGGAAAGGGAGAGAGAGAGTGAAAAAATATCACTAGCCAGCCAACCCTATCATATGAGCGAATGATATTGGTACCTCTTGATGACACGACAATCTTATACAACCAGCTGCTCTAATATGTTCTCTTCTTTTGCAGATAAAAAAGACCCGAAAGTGAAAAATGTGCAACACTATAACAATCTCATCGAATGCCTTGATCTCCATCTTACAGAAATTGATTTGATCGACTACCGAGGCAGCATATCTGAGATTAAATTGGCTAGGTTCTTTGTTCTGGAGGCAAGTGTGCTCAAGTTAATGAGGTTTGGCGTTCTCTGACGCAACAATGAATGGCGTGCTAATCACCGCAAGCATCTAAGCCTAAATGACAAAGTCTCCGTAGAAGTTGAATTTGTTTTTGAAACATGAAGTGGCCAGAGACTCGATTTTTTTGCCCATTAGTGACTTGTCAGGGCGGTGGATTTTAGTTTGTACGATAATGCTGCATCCACCTAAAGTAACGAAAGTTCTTACGTAAACTTACTAGTAATTACCTCTTTGTAGGTGCAACATTACTCCTAGCATTTGTAATATCAGTTTGAAACTTATAATATTGCCATGTCCTATTCCTGCATTTTCAAAATCCTGTGAATCAAAGAGGTCCTAAGTTGGTGATGATGTCGTGCCCGCCATCTTTCACCAATAGCCGTCGGATCTAGATCTGGCGCATACCACCTGGCCACAAGGCATTGTGAGTGTTTCTCCAGGTTTATCAACAGCTCCAACTATAGTTACGCTACGGTGGACACCACCAACGATCTAAAAGCGCTCAAGGTTTCAGGCTTGACCTGCCAGAATCTTGTCAACATCCGTGACCACTACAAGGTCTAAGGCAGCACCAACAACAAACAGAACTCCCTGGTTGACCTCTCCTCAGCCATCATCGACCCTTACTACATGAAGACGAAGGATGAGAGCAAGAAGGACAAGAATGCCTAGCACAGTGCCTGGCATCATATACCGGATGAAGAACACGTTAAGTACGTGTACACAAGCTACAAGATGTATAGGTGGATCGTTGACATGACGAAGTGTCTTCGTCCTGCCCCAGACAAGGGACCGAGCCACGGAGTAGTGGCGGGAGCGTCACAAGAAGTAGATGACTAGACGATCATTTCTCCTAGTTTAGAATGCATGCAATTGCTTATTGAGGTGTGTGTGAATGATCTGTATAGTCACTTATGTAACTGGATGTTTATTTCAGTTATATATATGTTGTTCTTCTGTAGACAGAGCAAATCACACAACTTATTAGCAACAATCATCTGTGTTATTATTGGTCTTCGCACACAGTTCGGATTACGGACATGTTTGCCGCGTATCACACATATCTTGTTCAATTGAACTATTTCTGTTGTTTTGGCTCATCACAAATAGTTCATCCGAGTGAACTGTATGTCGTCCATCGCACACACCTTGATCTAGCTGATCTTTTCTATTGTGGCTCCTAATCAAACACACCCTCATCTGGTGACCGTTTCTGTTCTTCTGGATCATCGCAAATAGTTTGCATGGATCACTACTGCAGGATGCTGCTAACGTGACACTACGATCAGAGACCCTTCAATGCAACTATGTGCAATGCAATAATTGCAAACGATGATGTAAAAAAACCATCAAAAAAGTGCAAAACGTTTGCAATGATGGACGCATCAAACACGGTTCAGATTTTAGTTGCGTGTGCGATGAAGGGCATATGGTTAAGTTCAATGAACTATTTGCGATGAGGAAGAAGAACATAAATGGGCAGCCAGATGAAGGTGTGTGCGATATACAGCATACGGTTCACTCGGATGAACTGTTTGTGATTAGGAAACACAAAAGAAACGGTTAGCCAGATCAAGGTGTGTGCAATATACGACATATGGTTCACTTGGATGAACTGTTTGCTTTGAGCCAAGAGAACAAAACGGTTCAATTTAACAGGATGTGTGCGATACGCGGCAAATAGGTATGCAAACAGAAATGTGTGCGAAGAGCGATAATAACATAGATGATTGCTTCTAATAAGACGTATGTGATATGCTCTGTCTACACAACATCTATTGGCCATTGGGCGACCGACGGTCATCCGGGTACGCCATAAGGATGCGAAGAGGCATCCTATATCATCAAGGACTAGCTGTTCCACCAATAGCTCATCTAAGAGAACTCTCAAGTTAACTGTGCTCAGGCTGGAGCAGCCATGAGATGGGTGACCGGATGAGAAGTTGTCAAAATTTCAAAACCCATTAATGGGATGGATCATAAATGTCCTTAATGGACCTTTAAGATACATCCCATCAATGGGTTTTGAAATTTTGACAACTTCCCATCTGTTCACCCATCTCTTAACACATGTTAAAGAAGGTCTACCGCATTACTTTTTGACAATGTGCGATACGTGGCATATAGTTGATCCATCCGACCTGTTTGTGATGGAATAAGTCGTGTGTGTTGTGGGCTGGAATTAACCTCAAGGTCCTTGTTTTGATTTTTTTTGTTTTTCTTAACACATGTGTATTTCTTCTTCTTCTTTTTCCCTTGGGTATTTCGGGCATTGCCGCATGTGGCTTTTTTAATTATCTTCCTAAATATGTAAGACAATTATTATCCACTGTCATCGTCCTTATATTCATCAGTCTTGCTATAAGTCGATGCTATATAGGTCTGCCGAATCTTACATCAAGATCCATGCAAAAATTTCTTTTCATATTTTCTTTTTTCTCTCTTAAATCTCAGTCGAGTGAGACATAGCCACGCCATGAAATAGGGGCTCGGGCGCCATTAATGGAGTCGCTGGGAGGGAGGTGGGCGACGGATAGAGGTCAAAGGGCTCTCCTCCCGATGAGCACGCGCAGGGGTTTGATCGCACGCCTCCCGTACTCAAATAGCTACCCCTCACGGCACCTCCTAGCCAATAAAAAGGGCACTCGTGGCTGCACGTAATTGGTAAGTAGAACGCCCATGGTTTCAATAATACTTGTGTTTCCGATTTGTAACGTGACATCACTTGTTCCAAAATGACTTCGTTGATTGTTAATGTGTGCACCTTCGCAAATCGGACAAAAAATTTACCACGGCATGTTTGTGCCATGTCATGACACCATGCCAAGTTTCATGATTTTCAGGCGAGTTTTGGATTTGCGGGAACTTAAAACAAAGTTTCTCGATGTTTCTGGCCGAGCCAAGACACCTAGATGTTTGAATTCCATTCTCATTTCTTCCATGGAACCTAAAAATTCGCCCAAGTACACATAAATGATTTTCCAACTAACTTTTGAGCACTGGAGCAGGCGCTTGTACTTCAAATTTGAATTATGTGCATTAAATGCATGGGAAATCAATTAATGTATAAAAAGGCCAAATGAACCCGGAATAATTCCAAAATTTAGCACCAAACTCCTATTTGGTCTAAACTGCCTGTGTAAAAAAATCAAGGCGGGAGAAGGCAGTGTATGTCGTTTCGCACATGGAGGTGACACGTTCCCTCTCGGAACCACGAGTCTTCTTGAGAGAAGCTCTGGTTTGCAAGAAGCTTATACCAAAGCTTGTCACAATTCGGCCAAAAAATTTACCACAACATGTTGGTGCCATGTCATGACACCATGCCAAGTTTCACGATTTTCAGGCGTGTTTTGGATTTACAGGAATTAAAAAACCAATTTTCTCAATATTTCTGGCTAAGCCACGACGCCCAGATGTTTGAATTCCATTCTCATTTCTTGCATGGGTCCTAGAAATTCATCCAAGGACACACATGTGATTTTTCAACCAACTTTGGTGCACTGAAGCATGTGCTTGTAGTTCAAATTTGAATTATGCGCATTAAATGCTCAAAAATTCAATTAATGTATAAAAAAGGCCAAATGAACCCGGAATAATTCCAAATTTTAGCAAGAAACTCCTATTTGGTCTAAGCTACCCGTGTAAAAAATTTAAGGCGGGAGAAGGCAGTGTATGTCGTTTCGCTCATGGAGGTGACACGTTCCCTCTTGAAACCACAAGCCTTCTTGAGAGAAGCTCCGGTTTACAAGAAGATTATACCAAATCTTGTCCCAATTCAGCCAAAAAAAATTACCACAGCATGTTGGTGCCATGTCATGACGCCATGCCAAGTTTCATGATTTCCAGACATGTTTTGGATTTACAGGAACTAAAAAACCAAGTTTCTCAATATTTCCGGCCGAGCCACGACACCCAGATATTTGAATTTCATTCCCATTTCTTGCATAGGACCTAGATATTCACCCAAGGACACACATGTGCTTTTTCAACCAACTTTGCTGCACTGGAGCATGTGCTTGTAGTTCAAATTTGAATTATGCACATTAAATGACCAAAAATTCAATTAATGTATAAAAAGGCCAAACGAACCCGGAATAATTCGAAATTTTAACACTTCACTCATATAGTTCTATGTTGCCTCTATAAAAAATCAAAGGGGGGAGGCAGTGTATATCGTTTCGCACACAAAGGTGACATGTCCCCCCTCGGGAACCATGAGTCTTCTCGAGAGAAGCTCCGGTTTGCAAGAAGCTTATACCAAAACTTGTCCAAATGCAGCCAATTTTTTACCACATCATGTTGGTGCCTTGAAATGACACCATGCCAAGTTTCATGATTTTCAAACGAGATTTGAATTTACAGGAATTTAAAAATCAAGTTTGTCAATATTCCCGGTCGAGCCACGACGCCCAGATGTTTGAATCTCATTCCCATTCTTCCATGGGACCTATAAATTCACCCAAAGACACACATGTGATTTTTCAACAAACTTTGGTGCACTGGAGCATGTACTTGTAGTTCAAATTTGCATTATCCACATTAAATGCCTAGAAACTCAATTACTGCATAAAAATGCCTAACGAACCTAGAATAATTCCAAATTTAAACACGACACTCATGTAGTTGCATGTTCACTTTACATAAATGTTCTAGCAATTCAAACACCGTCATTTCCCTCTGTAACACCATTTTGTCTTTCAAAACATAATGAAAAAATCAGGTATACCACAAATAGTTTACCAGCAAGAATCGTGTGGGATGCGATATAAAATATCTTGGCGCAACGTCTTGTCTGGCTTACGCAGGAAGCTTAATCGTCTACAGTCCACTGCCCGCGCTTGAACCACACTTGCGCGCCAGTTTCTCGCGGCACCGAGCGAAATTTTTCTGCCACTGCGGAAATATCTATCTCCCCGCCCCTTCCTTCCCACCAAAAGCCACATTTCCATAGTTCCTCCTTGCTTTCCAAGTTCAAACCTTCACTGCTGCTTACTAGTAGCTCAGCCTCCTCATCGGCGACCCTTCTTCTTGCAGCGCTGCCTCCTCGTCGCCGATCCTTCTTCTTGCTACGCGGCCTCCCCGCCGCCGACCCTTCTTCTTGCTGCGCGGCCTCGTCAATATGGTCAGGTAATCCACACCCCACCCACACCATCCTCCTCCTTCCCCATCCCACATGCCCCGACCGACGGCGCAATACCTTTAGCCGAAATCACTAGCCCCGTCCTCCAATTAAGCACCGCCCACAGCCATTTTGCATGCAGTATAACATGGAGCTCTGTAGCATCTGGCAACGGAGAAGCAAATCGCGGCCGCACGCGCGCATGAGGTCGCTATGGATGCCATGCATGTCGACCACCGGATATTGGAGGAGCACCTTGTCTTCAAGGCCACCATCGACACCACCACACGGTTGTCTACTTTAAAATACAGTTTGTGTTGTTTTCTTGAGGCCACTGCCAGTGCCTTCTAGTGATTTGTCCTCTGTAATGTTAATATGCAATCTGATGTTCAGTTAACAGTTTGGTCCTCTGAAATGTAATGTTCAGTTAACAGTTTGGTCCAACAATTGCTACATTTCGTAGTACTGTTCTCAAGCATTCTTTGTTTTGCTAACTGTCCTATCTTCTAGTACATGTTTCTATTCTGCAATGTCGTGCCCAGTTAACTATTTTGGTTTATTTTGTCTGCTGTCCATTTAACTGTTTGGTTCAATTCTGTAATTTGATTTTCATTTGTTGTGGGTACAATTTTTTATTGTTATGCATGTGAAATAAATCGAATTTGGCTGTACTCAATACATATTCTACTAATAGTATGGCAACTCTCAGTTAAACTGATCAAGATCTTCCTTATGTGTGTTGCAGGGAAACAATGGGAGACACTGCGGTTTACCATCGAGGTTTGCTCATGCATGGTCCATTCACTAATAGCACATTATTGTGCAGTTGCAGGAATCATTCTAATATTTCGGTTTCTTACAATTTAGTCTCGCACATGTAGGTCCTGCTATCAGAGTCTTAGACCCACTGTTCGACCCATTTTGCATATGGGGAAGTGAGATGTCCATGAATATCAGTCAAGTCAAGAAACTCGGGAAGATTGTTAGGATGAAGAAACTTGCGACGAATAACAACAAGATCTTTGTTTGCACAATGAAGAAGACATCAGTCAACTGCAGGATGGTACTAACTCTTTTACCTTGTTTTTACCCCTTGCTCCATTTCAAAATTTATAACAGCGATTTATGCATATCTTTGTTTTCAGTACTTTTCAAAGTTGTTCATCGATGATTACATCTCAAACCACCTGCATGGTCAAGAGGCGAGGAAGGTATTCATTCAACACCCACGGTACAATATTGAAGTCTTCCTAAAGAGGACGAAGGTTGGGCGGGCAATTATTCATAGCCATTGGCCTAAAGTTGCAAGGACATTCAACATCACTGAAGGCTCAATATTTGCCTTCCGCTTCTGTAGTTTCCTAGATGAGATTCATCTGTCTATTTATCGTGTATGATGCTACTTTCCAAAGGTTTTCGATGTTGCATGTGAAACTTGGTGATGTTGTGTAATGGCGTAACTGAGTGCTGAAGCTATCTGATGTAATTCGATTATGAAATCCTGGCTACCGTTATACAGATATGAAATATCTGGTGTGTTTTATAAGAAATGTCAATTTAATTACTACATGGATTATCAATAGGCTAATTACCCTACTTATTGGGGTTTTCTATTGTAGACGGTTACTCAGACAGCACCGTGGGCGACGAACTCAAACAACCCACACGGTTTCTAGAAAGTAGGCATGTTCGATCAACTAACAGTCACACACGGCTTCCGGCAGAGAACTGTTTGCATTAGGCCACCTTGCATAAATGTTTCCACACAAAAAACTATGTGTGATATATATACGTGAAGGAAATATGCCCTAGAGGCAATAATGAAGTTATTATTTATTTCCTTATTTCATGATAAATGTTTATTATTCATGCTAGAATTGTATTAACCGGAAACATAATACATGTGTGAATACATAGACAAACAAAGTGTCACTAGTATGCCTCTACTTGACTAGCTCGTTAATCAAAGATGGTTATGTTTCCTAACCATAGACAAAGAGTTGTTATTTGATTAACGGGATCACATCATTAGGAGAATGATGTAATTGACTTGACCCATTCCGTTAGCTTAGCACTCGATCATTTAGTATGTTGTTATTGCTTTCTTCATGACTTATGCATGTTCCTATGACTATGAGATTATGCAACTCCCGTTTACCGGAGGAACACTTTGTGTGCTGCCAAACGTCACAACGTAACTGGGTGATTATAAAGGAGCTCTACAGGTGTCTCCAAAGGTACATGTTGGGTTGGCGTATTTCGAGATTAGGATTTGTCACTCCGATTGTCGGAGAGGTATCTCTGGGCCCTCTTGGTAATGCACATCACATAAGCCTTGCAAGCATTGGAACTAATGAGTTAGTTGCGAGATGATGTATTACGGAACGAGTAAAGAGACTTGCCGGTAATGAGATTGAACTAGGTATTGAGATACCGACGATCAAATCTCGGGCAAGTAACATACCGATGACAAAGGGAACAACGTATGTTGTTATGCGGTCTGACCGATAAAGATCTTCATAGAATATGTAGGAACCAATATGAGCATCCAGGTTCCGCTATTGGTTATTGACCGGAGACGTGTATCGGTCATGTCTACATTGTTCTCGAACCCGTAGGGTCCGCACGCTTAAGGTTTCAATGACAGTTATATTATGATTTTATGAGTTTTGATGTACCGAAGGAGTTCGGAGTCCCAGATGAGATCGGGGACATGACGAGGAGTCTCGAAATGGTCGAGACGTAAAGATCGATATATTGGACGACTATATTCGGACATCGGAAAGGTTCCGAGTGGTTCGGGTATTTTTCGGAGTACCAGGGAGTTACGGGAATACGGGGGAAGAAGTATATGAACCTTATTGGGCTTTAGGGGAGAGGGAGAGGCAGGCCGCCCCCCCCCATTGACTAGTCCGAATTGGACTAGGGGGAGGGGCGGCACCCCCTCCTTCCTTCTCTTCCCTCTTCCCCTTCCTTGTCTCCTACTCCTACTACATGGAAGGACTCCTAGTTGGACTAGGAAAGGGGGAATCCTACTCCCGGTGGGAGTAGGACTCCCCTAGGGCGCGCCATAGAGAGGGCCGGCCCTCCCCTCCTCCACTCCTTTATATACAGGGGCAGGGGGCACCCCATAGACACACAAGTTGATCTTCGTGATCGTTCTCTTAGTCGTGTGCGGTGCCCCCCTCCACCATACTCCTCGATAATATTGTAGTGGTGCTTAGGCGAAGCCCTGCGACGGTAGAACATCAAGATTGTCACCATGCCGTCGTGCTGACGGAACTCTTCCCCGACACTTTGCTGGATAGGAGTCCGGGGATCGTCATTGAGCTGAACGTGTGCTAGAACTCAGAGGTGCCATAGTTTCGGTGCTTGATCGGTCGGGCCGTGAAGACGTACGACTACATCAACCGCGTTGTTATAACGCTTCCGCTTTCGGTCTACAAGGGTACGTGGACAACACTCTCCCCTCTCGTTGCTATGCATCACCATGATCTTGCGTGTGCGTAGGAAATTTTTGAAATTACTACGTTCCCCAACAATACAGACGGAAATGTTTTTTCTGGGATTCACCGTGTGCGATGTACATACGAGCGGAAATGATTGGGTTTCGATGCCTCGCCCGATCGCACACAAGCTCATTTTGCCCCCGCCTGTGTGCCAGGAGGGCCTATCCCCGACGGTTTCTGGGTCATGTGGGAAGGACCCCCCTATCGCAGTCACTCACTTGGCGACGATTCAAAATGCCGTCCCGGAAAGGGGTTAAAAACCATTTGCATAGCACTTCTCTGCACCAGTGATAGCTATGTGAATTTTTCTGGGATTTTTTATGATTTATTTTACTGTATTTTTATGCCCTAAAATGTTTCTTTAAAAACAAAAAAACATTTTATAAAAAAGAAACCGCACTCGGACAGGCCAGGCGACAAGCCAGCCGGCCCAGCTTGCTCTCGCAGCCCAGCCAGCCTGCACTCCCACGATGAGGCCACGACCCATCCCGCGCCGAACCGCCACCGCGTCCCTCTCTCTTGCCCGCCTCGCAGCCACCGACAGGTGGGACCCACCTATTGGGTTCTTCCTCTCCAAGCCGACCAAAGTCCGCCTCGACTACGCCCTCGTCGGCCAATGCCGAGTTCGCCCGGGACTCTCTCCTCTCGCCTTGCCCCTTCCCCACGACGCTCTCTTTATATAACCCTCGACCCCGGCATTGTTTTCCCTCAAATCCGCAATGCCCGAAACCCCTCGCAGCCGTCGCCCGCACTCACCGGAGTTACGCTGCAGCCGCAGATCCGTCGCCTTGCGACCGCGCTTCACCGCCGCCCTCGACCGCCGCTACCACCACCATCGGATTCACCTCATCGCACCGCACCTCCCCATCTACTCCGGCGTCGCCGCCGACCCCGAAGCAGTTGTCGCCCTCGACGCCCGACGCCCTGTCGCCTTCTTCTCCGACGGCGACGCCATCCACCGCCGCAGTACGCCACCAGAGCAACCACCACCGTCTGATCTCCCTTCTACGGTTAGGATTAGACCAGTTTTGTTTTTTATTTATTTTCGAACCGGTATGTTCTAGTTAGCGAGCGTTCGCTGGTTTAGATCTATAGTGAACGCTTTTCAGCCAACAGCAGCTTGACACGTGGCCAGGGACCTGCATATAGTTTTCTTCTTTTTAGTTTAGTCCCTAATTTTCAAACCCTCATAACTTTTCAACCGTCTGTCCAAATTTAATGAAACCGATGCCAAATTCTTCATCATGATCTCATCTATCCAGAGAACCAAACTAAAAATATTTTTGAAAGTTTGATCAGATCTAAATCCAAACTTTATTAGGCCATAACTTGAGTTTCGTAACTCCGTTTTGAGTGATTCTTTTTGCAAATCGAAGCTCGTGACTTGTACTTTCTGCTAAAACCAAAATTATATATTTTTACTATTATTAAAATTATGTTCTGTTCAGAAGCTTTATTTGGTTGTTTTTGGAGTTTTTCGAAGTCTTTTTTCGTTTTCTTTTGATTTTTTGCTTGATTGCTTATGTGTGTCATGTTTGCTTCGTTAGATCATCCAGAGTGCGAAGCTTGCTACTATGAATCCCTAGAGTTTAATGCACGTCAACAAGGCAAGTTACACCTTGATCATACTTTTATATACCCCATTTTTACTATGCATTAGTTCACCCTTACAAAATTGCATGAGTAGGATTGGGAAATTGGGGCTTTGCTATGTAGTTCATGAGGTAGGAACATATGATCCTTGAAACACCACGGGAGTATTCGTTATGTCATATATTGCTTAGCCATGCTCCTAGACATGGATTGGTATGTGAGATTCATGCAAGTTATGAGAGAAATAATTATTAAGGGTAACTTTAAGGTAGCCACATTAACACCACTCTGGGTGGAACGGTAGGGGCGCCTGGAGAATCCAGTGTTCGCCCTAGGGGATCTCGGAGGACCCGTGTGATCACCCTACGGAATGCCATCCAGGCTCAAAGGGATCATACGATATTTCATGCCTAGAAACTTTCGTGTGCAGCCACAAGCCAATATGGGCTCTTGCATAGTTGAGTAAGTTTGTGTGATCCTTTCCGGGTAGGCTAGAAGATGTAGGGGAAAGTAGGTGTACCGGCTTATCTAGGGTTAAGGGGACACATTCAGAAAGACTATGTCTCGATCTTCCGATCATGGAGGTGGTCGAGTCTTGTGGGGAAAAGTGTGCAAACCTCTACAGAGTGTACAAACTAATCATGATTAGCCGCGTCCCCGGTGATGGACAAATTTGAGTATCTGGAAGTGACTTATTGGTTGATCTCATCACTCTATTTAATTAACATATTGAGTTACTGATAATTTGGGGATTTTGGGATTGAGTTGGAGGAACCTTCTCAATAATGGCATAAACTTGGTAGTAAAATAAAAATTTATTCCTTTGTTGTAGGGAAAAATTAGTTTTATGCAAAATTAAACTTAGAGCCTCCACCAGCCTAATTTGCATATAGAGATAGTCTTTTTCATCATTATTCTATAGTGTGAGTTTGCCAGCATATTCCATGTGCTGATCTACACGGCTGCAACGTCTCATGTTGCAGAGTTTTCTGACAATGATTAAGGTGCGATAGGTCGTTGTTCTCTACTCAGTTTTGCCGTGGAGTTGGATGGACTCATTTATCTTCGAAGCTTCCGCAGTTATTTTATTTAGATGGCCTTCAGCCATATTTATGTAATAAATACTCTTTATGAAGACCTCGATGTAATAAAGTGTGTGATTGAACTCTGTTATAATTCCTCGAATACTGTGTGTGTCAGCATATCGATTCAGGGATGACACTTAAGCATAGAGACTCCGGTCCATTGGGATTGGGTCGCTACAGCAGCGGATCTGAGTCCTTCACCTCCAAATCCATCGACCCTGAGCTCATCCCGCGCGGCCCCGAGGAGGAGATGGTCGTCCAGCTTGCGCTCCGTCGCGCCCGGGACGAGGTCCGTGCAAGGCTGTGCTCGGACTCCATCTGTCGAGAATGCATTGCGTCCGCCCAAATGGGGCATGGATCCGGTGCTAGGCTGGGCATAGTTGCCTCGTCAGACACCGTGCGGTCCGTCTGGCGTCCGAACACGTTGGCGGAGGCACAACCCCTCCGGTGGCACGCCGAGCATCGTGACGCACCATGGGCCTCGTCCGGTGAGGCCATGGCACGGTGTGCCCGCTATGCAAGGCCGACCGGACATGGCCAGGGCGGCGCGGGCGAGCGAGGAGCGGAACCGGACGAGCTCCGCGTAGATTAGATTTCACGCTGCATGTAATAATACGGATTTGAGGTTTCTAATTTGAGGCATCCGGATGTGAAATGCATTTTAAGGGGTGAACGGTCACTTTCCGCGGACGCATTCGGGCACGTCTGCGGGCGTTTGAGGGGTCGGATTTGCTAAGTCCGACTGTAGATGCTTTGACACACGTGTGCCAAACATCGGGGTCTCAGGGCCGGATTGCTTTGTGCCACACGGATTGCTTTGGTGTTAATTCCTAAGTACTTCCAAAGATCATCTCGGCAGAGCAGTCGGCCTTTGTTCCTGGCCGGTTGATTACAGACAACATTATTGTGGCGTATGAATGCTTGCATTTTATGAAGAGGAACAGGCGATAAAAAACCATCACTATGCTCTTAAATTGGACATGATGAAAGCATATGATAGGGGCGAATGGGATTATTTGAGAGCCATAATGCTGAAGTTGGGGTTCTCTCAGAGGTGGGTAAACATTGTCATGGGCTTGGTCAGCTCAGTCTCATATTCAATTCTTTTCAATGGGAAGAAGTTGGAGGAGCTTAAACCTAGTAGAGGTATCCGTCAGGGAGATCTGATCTCCCCTTACCTATTTTTATTGGCAGCGGAGGGTCTTTCAGGCCTATTGAAAAATTTAAGTGAGTCATCTCAACTTGGGGGGATACAAATGGCGTCATCGGCACCACATGTCAATCACCTTTTATTCGCAGATGATAGCCTGTCGTTCTTCAAAGCAAATGGTGAAGAGCGACTGAGTTGTCAAACCTGTTGGATGTATATTGTCAAGCTTCAGGTCAGAGGATTAATCCTTCTAAATCAACGATACATTTCAGCATAGGATTCCCAACTAATATCAAAGATGAGATCAAAGGAATCCTAGATGTGCCAAACGAGGCTTTAAATGACAAGTACCTTGGTATGCCTTCGGACATAGGTACTTCAAAAGTTGGTGCATTCAAATATCTCAAGGATAGATTGTGGAGCAAGATGAAGGGATGGATTGAGAAAACATTATCTTCGGCGGGTAAGGAGGTCCTGGTTAAATCTGTTTCACAAGCAGTCCCGGTTTTCTCTATGTCTTGCTTCAAATTGCCAAGGGATCTGTGCGAACACCTAAATAAACTAATCAGGCAGTTTTGGTGGGGGAGTAAACAAGGAAAACGGAAACCGGCATGGGTAGCATGGAAGACCATGACTCAACCAAAATTTATGGGAGGGCTAGGATTCCGAGATTTTGAATTGTTTAACCTTGCCCTTCTTGCACGACAGTCACGGAGGTTACTACAACAGCCGAGCTCTTTTGTGTGCGCGTATGCTGAAGGCGATATACTAGCCGAGGGGAACGATATTTTCAGCTGAGCAAGGCAAACAACCCTCGCAGGTGTGGCGTGCTATCATGGAAGGGAGGGAGGTCATGTGCCAAGGATTGATAAGGAGAATAGGTGATGGAACAACAACAAAAATCTGGGTTGATAACTGATTACCACGGAATGCAACAATGAGACCTATTGCTTGTTTGTCTGCTAACCCACCCATGATGGTAAGTGAACTCATAGATAATACAAGTGCTACTTTGAGGAGGGAGGTCATTGACCAAACCTTTCTGGCGGCGGACAAGAGTACGATCCTGAGTATCCCTATTTGCACTCGGCGGATGGACGATTTCTGGGCGTGGAATTTTGAGAAGAATGGTATATTCACGGTGAGATCAGCTTATCGCATGTTAGTAGACACAGAGAAAGAGAGAAGATTGGCTAGAAGGTACTGCGAGAAGTTCGGATTATGAAGCACAAGCGAATAGTTGGACATCTTTATGGTCGGTTAAGGTACCAGGGAAGATCCGTAATTTTCTTTGGAGACTTGCCAAACATTCAATCCCTACAGAGGATGTTAGACACAGTAGGAACATGGCTGAGGAGGATAAGTGTCAGTTATGTGGGATGCCAGACTCTTGGCGTCATTCATTATTCGATTGCTCAACATCACGGTGCGTGTGGGCACTAGTATATGAGGATGTGCCTGAGTATGTCCAGAGGAACCAAATGCTAAGTTGTGGTTATTTTCACTTATAGATGATCTATCGCATGCTACTTTCATCAAGCTGGTTGTCACCCTTTGGGCAATCTGGGCAGCTCGACGTAAAGTTATAACGAGGGGGTTTTGCAAAGTCCGTATGCGACACATGCTTTTGTGATGAACTATATAGCAGAGCTAGATGCAATTGTGGAACCTAATAACTCTGGTGTGCAAGTTGCACCACCGGGTGCAAGGCAAAGCACAAGTCATTGGAGAGCACCGCACATGGGAGTGGCCAAGATCCAAGTTGATGGTGGGATAGCTAGAAACGGAAAGAGCGGGGCAGCTGCAGCGGTGTGTCGTGATCATTCAGGATTTTATTTGGGATTCTTCTAATATGGTCTTCAGGGACATAGCAAAACCAGCGGCGTTGGAGGCACTGGCCTGCCGCGAAGCATTGGCATTAGCACTCGACCTATCACTTCACCGCATCGTTATTGCATGTGACTGCAAAGGAGTTGTAGCAGAGATAAAGAATGGATTGGAGGGAAGGCACGGTGCTATCATCAAGGAAATTTGTGCTCCAGCGAGAGACTTTATTAGCTGCGATTTTATTTGTGAAGGATGCAGTATGAACTTTGATTCTCATAATTTAGCGAGTAAGTTTTCTTCTTCTTTAGATGTGGATCGGTACTTGTGGCTGGGATCTCCCCACGACCCGTTTGTAATTCCTGTAATTCGTACTCCAAACATTGAATAAAGTGTGGTTTACCCCTAAAAAAATCTGAAAAATATATAACCCATAGAATTGGGCTCGTCCGGCCGTCCGTCAATTAATCCGCAACTGGCTTGGCCCGGCGAAAACCAGGTCCGTATACAATAGCTGCACGCGCCGGACGGGTCACGAGAGAGAACCACACGACACGGTACAAGGCACAGACACAGGAGGGGCGATGTGAAGGGCCGCAATAATGGGGGATGGGTGGCGCGGGACAGGTAGTAGGGGTAGGAGTAGATAGAAGTCGCCGTCCCGCGCCGGGCGCCGTGCCTGCAGCAGGCGCTTGCTGACCTCACCCACCCTCACACGCCTCGCGCCCCCGCACTGCCGCGACAAAATCGCCCGGCCCCCCACCCCACCCCACCCCGGCCGTCCGCCCCCGCCTTCCCCCGCGCTTTACCCCTCCCCCGTTCCTACCACCTCAAGATCCGATCCATCTCCAGTGTGATCCCCCGGCTCCTCCTCGTGACCCCCGACGACGACGACAACGGAGGCCAGCTCAGTGGCTCGCTCGCTCGCTCGCTTTCTCTCCCCCAAATCACAGCTTTCTACCATTACCGGCCAGACCGAGCCGCAGGGCACTGCTACGAGTAGAACCGTAGAAGTAGAAACTCACCACCGGCCACCCACCTACTACTAACCGATAGATATAGATAGGCAGAGGCGGGGTATAGGAAACGGGAGAGAGCAGCAGCAGCGTAGTAGTAGTACTACTGCGACCACCACCACCACTACCGCCGTGCTGCAGGTCTCTATCTACCCAGTGTCCACCTGCGGCTCTCCTTCGCCCCGCTCCCTCCCTCCCCGCGCTCCACTCTCTCTCGACTCGTCGTCGCTCCCTTTCTCGCCAGGTGAGGTGAGGCACCTTCCGCTTCTCTCATGGCGCAGTGGCGGCCGGCGGCTCTTTGTTGCTTGGGTTGAGCCGTACTGATCTGCGTTCTTCTCTGTTGCTGCAGGCAGCCGCAGATCTGCTGCTGTTGATCCCCGGCTCGGATCTTGATGATTTGGGGGCTCTTCTTCAAGTGATTGCTGTCACTTCTCTGGCCTACCTCTACCTGGTACGTCTGTCAATTACTCCAGCTGTGTATGTTTTGTTTTCTTTTGCTTTTTGGGTAATGTGTGTTTACTCGATTCTTTGGGATTAGTGAGAGTGAAGAGTGGAGTAGTACTACACTGGGTTTCTGTTCAGGTTTTAATGCTGTATCCCACATTGTATAGTAGATAGATTCTTCATTAATCAGCCCCCCCTCCCTATCGTGGGTGATGCAATCTGTGGGCTGGTCCGCAAACAAGGAAAACTTTATTTTATATTTTAATCTACTTCATGCTAAAGTCGAGTCGAATTTCTTGTCCATCTTCGTTATTCAGAAGAGTCCGGCACGGCGGATGACCCAGCAATCAATCATCTAGTAGTATTTTTTCTTCTTTTGTTATTATCTTGTATACGAGTACAGTTGTACAAATTTTTTCCTTCTGGCTGGTAGTCAGGCTTCCACGGAACCGGATCCTCTAACATTAAGAAGGAATGTCACGGTGCTACAGTGTTAGACTAGTGTAAAACGAAGAAGCAAAGTTAGAGACTGTTAGTAGATAGTTAATAGGTTGTTTACTACTGGTATTACTGTAGATATAGATAATTTAAACTTTATTTTATTTCACCATCAATTTATTTGTATGTAATTACTATAAATGTACACCGTAGATCATCAATTTGCAAATTAATTTAAGTCGTTTTAGACATAATCATATGAATTGAAAGAAGGAAAGTTAGGGTACTGTAGCTTCTCTAACATTGCTTCTCAATGTTAGAGGATCCGCTTCCGGCTTCCACGTTCACACAGGCTCACAGGAATTTGTCTTGTTTTTTCTCTTGTTCTCCCCCAAAAATCAACCCAAATGGACAAACAGGTTCCGTTTTCTTGAGGGAAACGGGGAAAGACGGTCCGATGTTGATTTAATACTGGACTAGTACCTTGACTGAATTATTGAAGGCTGGCTAGACCCCGTGCGTTGTACTTGTGCATTACTATTTTTTAATACAGGCTACCGCACGGTCTGCACTAATACTATATGAATAGCTTCACCCCAACCTCCCAACTTTGCTATTCCCTCTTCCTTTTATTGTATCTAAGATTGTTAACATATCCAAATTAGAACATTATCATGTCGAAAATTGTCTGTGTGCAAGTCCCCCGACCAGCTGAGGGCATGGGGACACATCATAAATCATAAGTCCAGGATCCCAGGGAGACAACATGATGTGATCATCCACCGACAGATTCATGGCTCTAAATTAAGATAACCCAACACAATATTAAATGTGTACAGCGGTACTGCGTGCTAGTATTGCTGATCACTAATCCCGGTTAATTTGTATTCTGTCTGGCCGAAATGCAAAAGTTACATATGTGTTAGCTTTTCCTGGTTTGACTGAATATGAGCCCCAGGATTTAAGAGATTGTAGTTTCCTGAATCTTTTTCTGTTGAACCTTTCAGGATATTGGATTCAATCAGGTGGTAATTTCTCCTGTTGCTCATACACGAGACTGAAAAGGCGTGCATGTTATGTTAAACCGTCACAAAGATGGCGACAAAAGGACAGCTTGTTAGAGAAAGGAATGTGAAGATCACATCAAGCCGTGAAGGTCGTCAGAGGGGTAATTCACAGTCAGAACAATTAGTGCAAGTTCCAAAGCAAAAGGACTCGGCAGCCAGTGGAAACATTGATGGAAAATTTGAAGATAGAATCAGAGTTGTGAAGAATGACAAGATTCGTAGGCAGCGAGAACCTCGAAATGCAGAAGGGAAGAGCTCAAAACCATGGCCTGCACGAAAAGCAACTACTGTTGATGAACTTGTCAAGCATATGTCCAAAGTTCCTTCGTATTTACAGCGCAAAGAGATGGCTGACCATCTTCAGGACAAGGCGCTGAATGTTGGGGTTCTTGAGTGGGGCCTTCTCGCAAGGTGGTCTCACGAACAAAAACATGAGCCCTATAGCAGCCATGGAGCCTCTTCATCTGATACCAGCAGATCTGTTCTATTCTCTTCTCCATCTCATTCTTCTGCAAGCCCCAGCAGCAAGTCTCTTGATAGCAATCAATCTCCACTGAATGACCAGCAGCACTGTTTTATGAAGTCTCAGCAAAGCAGTCCTGTGGACAAACACCATGAGAAGGCCAATCCACCTAGCCCAAATTCTGCAGTGTTGAGCTTGTTGCCAGGGCATGGCAAGTGTATTCGTGCAGAGAACAATGGTGGCTTAAATCTCAGCGAGTTTTCTCCCCCAGCAGACTCTCTGATTGCTGCCTCTGGGAGTTGCACGCCGCATGATATGGTTGATGATGAAGATGCTACAAGGAAGCTAGAGGAGGCTGTTCATCACTGTTCGCGCAGGCTTTTTACAGATGATGATAACACCAGGAGAAGTTTCTTCACACCCAATGACGATGATTCCATGTGTGTCAACCCTCTGCAGAGCAATGGCATCAGTGGTCTAGTACCTAGTGCTGTGATGGAAGCAGAAAGAAATGGCAGTAGGTCACCTGTCGGTTTCTTGGAGGATATTGGCCAATCCCCTGAACTTACTCGTATTCCATACTCATGTCCACTCCCCCTCATGGATTCCACTGAAGAGCTTGGCGCCAGTAGCTCTGCAACTAGAGATGCTTTTGTTAGTGCAGCTGTAACAAGAGGTGAACATGGTAACAGACACAAATCTCCTGTTAGTGTCTGCAAGAAACCTCTCCTGATTAGCTCAAAGTTCACTGATATGGATGTGCTGCCTGATCGTCATCTTGTTTCTGGGCTGAATGGAATGGGCAGATGCTCTAGCCTGAAGGAAGCACCATCTCCCCGACAACCTGACACCTCTGTGGATAAGATTAATGAGGACAAGCGATCAAACAGCAGAGGTAGACGCAGCCCATTGAGGAGGATGTTAGATCCTCTATTAAAGCCTAGGCAACCATCCACTTCTGTTGCACCAATTCAAGCTTCATTTGTTCCAAAGTGTCATCTGTCAAGCAGTATTAATAAGCAATCGATTAACTTGGAAGGCTCTGGATCACAAAATGTGCAGCGTAGGTCAGTTGATGCAGTAGTCAATTCAAATAACCATGCTGAAGCAAACATAAATCAGCCTCCTCGTGTGCTGTTGAACAGTGAGAGGTACCTCAACCAAGAAAGGGATTCAACAAGAACAAGGCAAGCGCTTCTGCAGCTAGCATGGAAAAACGGCTTACCTTTATTCATGCTTTCTTACGGTGATTCTGATATCCTGGCGGCCACTGTGAGAAGGAAAGGAACCTCTGATAAGGATGATCTGGAAAGTGCATATACTTTATTCACTGTTGAAGAGCCCAAGAAAAAAAGTGGAGCTTGGATCACAGCAGGTAATAAGAACAAGAAGCATCAACTGGTATCCAGTATTGTTGGGGAAATGAGGATCTCACGACGAAAATCAAGATGCTGCCACGCAAACGATTTTCATGTGCACAGGGAATTTGTGCTGGTTGGTTCTGAACTGCTACCAACACCTGAGGAACCTGGCGATTCACACATTAGCAGAGAAATTGGGGCTTTTATCAGCGCAGTTCCTCAAACAGCAGAAACTCCTCATCAATCATCTTCACAGAATTCTGGCCGAGGTAGTTCAGCACCAATTGGCTGCTCTTGCCCTCCTCTGGGAAACATCTACGGTAACATGACAAATGCTAGTTCAGCTCCAGCCAGTGTTATTGCCATACTACCGAACGGCTTCCACGGCGCATCAACTTCTGGACAGCCTTTACCTCTGATGGAGAGGTGGAGAGCCAGAGGATCATGTGACTGTGGTGGGTGGGATGAAGGTTGCACGCTGAGTGTCCTCACCGACAACACCCAAGGAAACCAAGGATGCAAGTCTAATCAGGTGAACCAAACGCAGGATGGCAGTCATCGATTCGACTTGCTCTCTCAGGTGTGCCTTTGTGCTTCCCTACTCTTGCTTGCTTCAATCAATGATTTAATATCAGTATCCATGACATAACAAATCAACTGACGCTTGATGTAACCTTGCCTGTATTTATTTGCAGGGTCGATCACGGGAGGATCGGCATGCCTTCAGCATGGTTTCGTTTAAAGAAGGGTTATACGCAGTCGAATTCAGATCATCCATTGCTCTACTTCAGGCCTTCGCAATGTGTATAGTGATGCTTCACGGGAGGAGCCCTGTGAGGACGCAGGCCGATTTGCCAGCCTCGCAAGACGATGCAGTCTTTGCCGATCATAAGCTGAAGGCTATGGCAGCAGCCGGCCAAGGTAGAGCTCCGGCCAGCTATGTGCCGCGTCAGCCACCTCTATCTCCCGTAGGGCGAGCCTAGCCAACAAGCTTGCCGCCATAAAAATGATGTGTTCCTTTTCATTTTTCTCTTGTAATTTGAGCAGTGCTGCTGGACCAATATATGATGGTCCTTGTGCGATTCTCACACATGGCAAGTGATGAATCTTATGGAACTGGCTTTAGGCATAAGCTATAGCTAGCTGTACATGTAAATGTGACTGTGATGCTGCTGCAAGGCTCATCTCAGTGCTTATTTACCCCTTTCATGTGCTCTCTTCTGAGTGACTGACAGTCAATCCCATGCAGTAATGGTATGCTTATTTACTACTAATAGTGATCTAAGAGCAACTCCAACGGGCCGACCCAAACGGACGGTGTTTTTGTTCGTTCGGATCAGCCTGCCGCCTGCTCTCTTTTAGATTTGGATTGGCAGTGCGCCCAACGGGCCGACCCATTTCATGACCGCGCGCGCTTTACATCATGCCAGCGGCCATGCCGTCGCCCTGGCTTTGGCGCTCCAGCGCGCGGGAAAGGTTCGTGCGCGCGGGTTTTGGCGCTTCAGCCCGCGGAAAAGGTTCGCGCGGGGGAAAAGCGGCCTAGCACATGCTGGTTTTGCAAACGCCGCGGGGGAAAAGCGGCCTAGCACATGCTGGTTTTGCGAACGCCGCGGCCGACGCTCGTTATGAGAAGGCGCTCCCTTCATACTCTGTCCATCGCCCACTCGTCTCGCCCTCTCCTCACTAGCCTCGCCACCTCTGCGCCACCATGTCGATGCGCCGCCTGGGCACTTCGGATTTTCGCGGAGTCCGCGAGCGCCCTCCGGCGCCTTCTCCTCCGAGATCTGGTTTGAAAGAAACGCCTCATCCTCGTCACCTTCGACACCGCAGAGAAGGCGGCCCGCGCGCACAACGCGGCGGCGTGGCGCCTCCTAAGGCCTCGTCGGGATATGAATTTTCCCGACGTGTCGAGCCAGCGGGCGCAGGACCTCGCGCCTCTCCCGCGGCTTTTTACCGACAAGGATCATCGTGTCCATCGGAGGCGGCAGCGTCGCCTCGCCATCGCCGAGATGGACATGGAAGCCATGGTGGTGTGGCGCGAACGCTCCCGCAGGACATCGTCGATGAGCGCCAGTTCTACAAGTATAGGAGGACGGAGCGAGCCACCTCTCAGGAGGACAAGCGTGCGCGGAAGCAAGCCGCTCAATTGAAACTGAAGCTACGAGAAACGTCGGGTTGGGACTTGGAAGACGAGCAGCATGCTAACGCCTACATTCAGACGTCGGAGGAGGACATTACCGAGTCGAAGTCGGAAAGCCACGAGTAGTCGGTCTTTTCTTTTATCTATGTACGCTAGAACTATCTATGTATCCTTTTTTTTATCGAAATAATGGCCGGCGGCGTCAACGACGAAGCAGGCGGGCGAGGGTGTGATGTTTGATGTGGAAAGGCCAATGTGTCACCGACCAGCGGGCTCGAAGAAGAAAGAGGGCGAGCGCGCGCGTCCGTCTTGTGTCCGCGCCGATGCAAATCCGGCTCAAAAATAGGCCAGGAATGGGTCGGCAGGCGGATGAAAACGGACGCGTGTTCGTTAGGGTCGGCGTGTTGGGCCGATCTTTTTGTCCGCGCCGACCCAAACGGATGGCGGCGGACGAAATGGTCGCCCCATTGGAGAGTTGCTCTAAAAGGTTTTATATTACTCCCTCGGTAACTAAATTTAAGGCCTCCTTTGGTTTAGAGGAATCTTGTAGGAATTTCATAGGATAGGATTTCTATAGGAAAAATTCCTTTAGAGCCCTTTGGTTTGTAGGAATGGAATCCTATTCCTGTGAAGGAATTCTTCCTATCCTCCACATTTCATAGGAAAATAAACATTAGTCTAGACTCAATGGAAAAAATCCTATGATGTGAATCATATAACATCTTCTTTTTTATTCCTACTCATAGGATTTGAGATACATGTCATCTCATTTCCTATGACTTTTCTATTCCTATAATTTTTCTATTCTATGAACCAAAAGAAGCCTAAGACTTCTATTTAGTTAGATGTAGTACATTCTTATTCAGAGGTAGTAGTTCCTAGTGCTCCAGGAAGCCGTCCCTGTGGCGTCATCCATTTTCTTCAGAAAAAGGCATGCTTTATCTCGTCATACATTTTCTTCAGACAAAGGCAGGCTTTGAAGACAAGTTAATGTCCATTATGTGACCAAGCAGAAGTGGGAGATTCTTTTAGATTTACATTGACGGAGCTTCGTTGAGCTCATTACAACACATCTTCTATAATTAGAGTATACACCTAGCCCGAATCACTCACTACTACTGTACGTAGCTCACTCCCAATTCTAGCTTAGGCTTTATCCACACCTCATCAATCAAAAAGGAAAAAAAGAAAAGAAAAGTCTCACCTGAAACGTATTTACAGATGTTGTAGATATTTGCGACGAGTGTCACGTACACACATACAGCTCTATCTTACTACTACTACGTGTTGTGTGTGGTGTTGGTATTGGAATGCCATCATCATCATCTGGCGAGCAGCGACTCCGTTTCGTCCAGGTTGACGGCGGCCACCTGCGACGGCCCCACGCGGACGACGGCCACGGCCGGTATCCTGAGCGGCGGCGGGCGCGCGGGCTTGACGACGGCGAGCTCCTGCTGCTGCGATTCCTTGGCGTCCCTGAGGTCGCTGGGCGGGAGGAAGCAGTCCATGGAGAGGCCCCAGATGTTGAAGTCGACCTCCTCGATGTCCCAGTGCTCCTCCATGCGCGTCCGGGTGTTGCCGCCGTCGTGGGTGTCCCCGAAGCGGACGAGCGAGACGGCGGTGCGGCCCGAGTGGGCGATGTTGACGCCGTCGACGGCGCGGTAGTCGCGGAGGCGCGACTCCATGGTGGTCTCCCAGAAGACGGAGCCGCCGCCGGCCGGGCCGCCGGACTTGATCTGCAGCAGGTGCGAGTCCTCCAGCTGCACCAGCAGCCCCGTCCGCTGGCTGAAGTAGCCCCACACGGTGTGGCGGATGATCTCCACGCTGCTGCTGTTGCGGGCCCGCAGGCTGGACGCCTCCGCCTCCACCTTGAGCACGAAGCAGTCCTCGCCGTCGATGCTCCGCTCCCCGATGCACACCGAGTCCTCCGCGAACAGGCTCGCCGTCAGCATCGGGTCCAGCCCCTGCACGTCCATTCGCAGAGAACACACACGTCAGCTCCACGTCACCACCCACGTGTCCACCCCAAATCATCAGCCGTGCAGGTGCGAAAACTAGAGGGTTGACTCCATGGTCAAATTAACAACGGGGAGGTCGATGGATTGGAGCACGCGGCGAGACTAGACTAGTTTTTTTTGCGCGATTACCGGGAAGAGTCGGGCCGGGTGGGCGATCACCAACCGATTTTGATGACGGAGGGGGTGATGAGTGATGAGGCCCATGTCCATGTGGGTGTGTCCGGCCGGCCGCACATGCCCGCACGTTGGCCCCCTCCCCCTAATCACGCCGCGCCCTCCGCGCTAACCATGGGTATGTCGAGCCCCCCTCCGTCGTCATTGCGGCACTAATTACCTTCCCAAGCACGAGCGACAGGATACTGGCAATGATGACGACTCCTCCGCCCCATACCTACGTAACGTATCGGCGAGATACCTGGGTCTCCAGCGCGACCCGACCCGATCTTATCCCCGACATTGCTCTGGGCCTTGACCACCAACGATCAAAAGGCGTAATCATGTCCGCGGCCCGTGCGCGAAATTAACATCCCTTCTCCTCTGCTCTGCCCCGCCCCGCCGACAGCGTGCGTCCCAGGGGAGATGCACGCACGCACGTACGTACGTACGTACACGACGCCCCTGATCATTTGGCATGCACGCGGTACAGTCGACGCCGCGCGCACCGACATAGCGATGGTAATGGCGTTGTACCCGGCGTACGGCCTGCCCCAGATATTACCCTGCCTGCTCGTAAGTATCTGGGCATCGAATTGTTTGCGTAGAGAGCGTCTAGGTTCATGTCCATGCTTTTTTCCCGGAGAAGTTCGTGTCCATGTTAGCATATACGGCAATACCAACAAGGCAACCACTAATTAAGAGCCATTGATCGATGACAACAATGGGCGCGCCCCCTACGTCCGACCAACTAGCAACTTCAGGCTCGTATCACCAGTCCAGGCGTAAGCTGTCTACCTAATGATTTTCTTCGTCTTTCATCAATCAAAATCTTATGCTCGTCTGGTTGTTGCGTGAAGCTTAACCACTGCCCTAGCTAAGTCAAGCTACGTGAGAGTTCATTGCGTTCAGTAGCATGCATAGTGGCTAGTAAAAGTCTTAGGATACGGTATACGTGTACGGGGTGTACCGGAAAACACGTCCACGGTACAGGGCAGCAAACGGTAACGTGTACGTGTGGTCGTAGGATACGCACCTGGAGCGATCTGCGGAGGGGGCGCGGCGGGCCGCGGGAGGCGTGGGACTGGTGCCACGGCGTCTGCCGCCAGGCCACCTTGCCGTCGCTGCCGGCGCTGATCTTGCAGCCGGACACCACCAGCTCCAGGCACCACAGCTCCGGCTTCTTCTGCCACAGCACGAACCCGCCGATCTCGCCGCCCTTGCCGCCGCCGCCTTTCTTCCCGCCGCGGTGGGCGCCGCCATTGTTGCTGCCGCCGCCGTCCGCGTCGCTGCTGTTGAGCTCCGCGGCCGTCATCCGCACCTTGCCCATCGCGTACATGCTCGTCACTTTGTTCAGCGCCCACTCGCCGCCCGACGCCGCGATGTACTGCTGCACGATGTACTTGGCCGACGACGATTCCTGCCATGCCAATTCAGTCACGACTATCGTCAGAAACCAATCTTCTTCTTGTGTCAGAAGCAAGAAAAGAGCTGGACGTACAATGGGGTCGCCCTTGAGCTGCTCGCAGAGCACGGAGGAGGGCGACTGCTTGGCGTGGCTGACGGGGAGCGGGATGAGCGGCGCGCCGATGACGCCGAGCATGAGCTGCAGCTCGCCGCGGCTCATGGAGCAGGGCTCGCCGGCGCCGGAGCGGTCGGCGGCGTGCGAGCGCATCCAGGCCTTGACGCCGGTGCAGCCGAACCTGGAGCCGCCGCGGGAGCTGCCGCCGCCGCCGGAGAACATCTCCTCGGGGATGGGCACCTCCAGGACCGTGTCCAGCGCGTCGTCGCGCTCCAGGTTGGGGCACAGTTTCCTCATGGGGCGCGCGTCGTCGCTCTCCCACAGCTCAATCTCCTCCTCCTCCGCTTGGCCCTCGACGCCGCTGGCTCCGTGGACGCGATGCGATGCGCAGCTCTGTTTCTGTCTGTATGGCCAAGTGTTGGAGAGAGCTCGCCCTCCTTTTTGTTGGGGTTATTGCGCCTCCGCCCTCGTCCTGCTCTCGGTGGTCTTGTACCGGTTTCTCATGGGCCGTGCGGGCGGCTGGCAGCTGGGCCCCGGGGATTGGCCCTTTCCTTTCGTTATCTTTCCCGGAGTGTGAGTCTGGTCGTGGCCGCACGCACGCTCTGCCCTATCTTGTTTAACAATTTTGTTTTTCTAGGTTTTCTCGGCGCGTCAGCGCGTCAATGAAATTACACATTTCCCTTGTGGAGTTTCAACCCCCTCCTTTTCTGCTGGGCTATGGCGTTCCCACGCACACGCTTCCTTTAGTGGAGTGCATGTGGTTTTCCGTGGACTTTCCGGTTTGAATCGGTTCTTGTGAAATCAAATTTTTGGCCTAATACGACCTATGTTTTACTCGCCCACTACGGCCAGAAAGGAAAACATTCCTGCATGTGTGAGGCCGTCAAGAGCATGACACTTGTTCAGAAGCAGACTGAACTGCGAATCAACCTGTGGTTGAGTTGGTTAGGTGGACAGTGGTATCTCCAACCCATCAGGGTTCAAATCCTGGTGCTCGCATTATTTCTGGATTTATTTCAGG
This sequence comes from Triticum urartu, assembly GCF_003073215.2. Classification (NCBI taxonomy): domain Eukaryota; kingdom Viridiplantae; phylum Streptophyta; class Magnoliopsida; order Poales; family Poaceae; genus Triticum; species Triticum urartu. The sequence goes on along the minus strand of NC_053025.1, from coordinate 493,932,164 downwards.
ATTTCCGGCGATGCGCTTTCAGTGGGAGGAGACGTTCCCGTCGACGACGAGGCGCCTACGGTGACTTCGTAAATCTCAAGATGATATGCCGGCCCAATCTCTCGGAGGTGCTCATAGGGGTAGGGTGTGCGTGTGTGCGTTCATAGGGGTGAGTGTATGCGCGTGTATATGAGCGCTTGTGTCTGTACTGAAGCTCAAAAAAAAAAAGCAGACTGAACTTGGAAGTGTCACCAACAAAACATCGATCCTTGGCAAGCAATTCGACTTGGAAACTTGCGTGTTGCTCTTGTGAGTCCAGGCCGATGAACAGCGAGCTCTACCATCACATCGTTCAATGCCCAAGATTCAGGATGACACAAGCAAGCAAGCAATCCCTAACGGTTTCTTCTGCCCGACCCCGGCGGTTCGCCATCGCGCGCACTGTGCTCGCAGCAGTCAGGACCTCTGAACTGCACACAAGAAGATGATGGATGTTCCTTCCCGGTTTCACTCACCCACCGCGACGTACGGCCACGCAATCAGGCTGGCTGTCCCCGGGGGTCCCTTTCCGTGACTGGTAGCCATGCCTGCCTACGTGAGTACGTGACCAGTACCGGCTTGGAAAAGGGCTTGGAGGAGCTAGCGGCAGTAGCTGCAGCACGACCGGGATTAGGACTCTGTTGACGCTCGCGCCTCCCCAATCGTCTCCGGGACCCGGCCGGTAGGTCGCCGCAATGATCGTCGCTTGATTGTGCCGCGCGTGGCCCGAGATCGCAAGGACGGCCGACGGGACGCAGTTTCCACCGGGAAAGGAAAGGAAACCGCGCGTGGCCCGAGATCGCAAGGACGGCCGACGGGACGCAGTTTCCACCGGGAAAGGAAAGGAAAAGGGGCCGTCGCATCCCGGTGGTTGGGCCGGCCGCGCGAGCCATTCGCGGCGCGGGGGGATCGGATCCCGGCTCGATTCCAACCTGTTTTGATCGCGCTGTGGCTGTACGCTTGCGCCGTCCATGCGCGCTGCCTGCCAGTACTATATTGGTCGTAGGAGTATCTCTATCGGGGGTATGGGTATGGGTATTGTATTGGCGTTCGTGTGGGCTGGAGATCTTGTCTCTTCCCCCTCCCCCCGACGTGCCAACCAGGTTGCTGTTGCCGCCAACGCCAACGGCCATGGCCAGCACCACTCTCTCTGTCTCCAGGCTCCGGCTCGACAGGGGAAGATCCATGGATCAATCAGGCTCTGCCAGTATTTACACAACGTGTGATTCGGTCTGATCCGGCCGCACGCCTCGTATGCGCGTTTTCTAATCGGATCGCCGGATCGTCACAATCATTGCCAGGGAAAACCAATGATCGGCACGATCTAGATGATCGCGCATCTGCTCCACTACGTGGTGTACGTAGCGGATAAGGGATGCGCAAGGCAGGCAGATGAGTAATATGATTACCGGAAGTAATTGTTGGATCTTACGCACGCACGCACGCCGCGGATCGGAGTGAGTGAGTGCGGAGCCACGTTTGCCGCCTGGCTAATGACGTGCCGGCGTCGTGAATTATGGTGCCGCCGCCGGCCGCTTTCACGACTGGTGATTTGCTGGTGGCATCGGTTGCTGCTATAGGGACGGCGATGGTATTTGTCCGGCGGGATACCCCCAACAACCTGACACTGCTCTCTGAATCCGGCGAGCAGCCTCAGCCTTTCGCGTTATAGACTATAACTCAAGTTGTAATCAATTAGGGCACTGTGCGCTAATTTGGCGCCAGGGCCCGACACCGCTACGCTTGCCAGACGCTGACGGCCCTCGTCTGGTTTCGTCGCCGGTAATGACCACGTAATTAGAGGTTCTTATTACTACTGGTGCTCGCCATGCCGTGCCCACACTAGACTAGATGGTGTGGTGGTGGTTCGGGCGATCACGTCTGGCCTTGGAAATTTTGGCCTCTTTGCACGTTACCGACAATTGGACCCTTTGGTTCGAACATATCAATGATGGTAATATATAACCGAAGATGCTCGAGTACTGATATGACTCGGGGGATTTTTATTTCTCATTCGGACGTGGGGAAAGTCAAGAGGAGTTGTTTTGGACCAAGGACTAGCTGGAGTTTGGCCGGTCGCAGAGGCTGCTGCTAGATCCATGGCATCAGAAGCTGTAAAAGGTCAATGAGAAACGGGAAAAGAAGTCCAATTCCAGGAATAAACTTTGTGTGCTAAACAAAAGGGGGCCGGATTGAGTTGGAGTCTAGGCAAGCGGCCAAGAACAATCGAGTGTCGAAGCCCTTTCGAAGGTCAATACTAGCTGGATCTGGTCGGCGACGGCGATTCCAATTTGGCATGTTAGAGCATCTAAAAGCCGGGCGTCTCAAACCCGTATTATACGTCCGGGCGGGCTGCCAGGTCAGTGTCCGGTCACAAAATTTTGACCTAGACGGATGGCTCAAACGCCTGGGCTGATCCGCACCTCTTATATCTAGCCCAAATATAGAACGCTCGGACATGCGCGTTATGTCAGACCCGGTCTACGATGGCCCACCTGACCAACATATATTCCTCTCCGCTTGCCGGACCAAATCCTAGCCATTTCACCGCACTTCCCTCTGTCACCCAAACTCGTCCCCAGTGCAGTCCGGCAATCTCCGACATGGCGAGCAGTGTATCCGAGTCCTTTACCTCCAGATCCAACGACTCATCCCACGCGGCCACGAAGAGGAGATGGCCGTCCGGCTTGCACTCCGCCGCTTCCTAGAGGAGGCCCGTGCATGGCAGCGCTCGGACTTCTTCCATCAGGAATTCATTGCATCCGCCCAAATGACGCATGGATCCGGCACTAGGGCAGCCGTCGCTGCCTCACCGGAGGCGATGCGGTCCATCCGGCGTTCGAACGCGGTAGTGGACATGCAACCCCTCCGTTGGCGCGCCGAGGCCATGGACGCACTGTGGGCGTCATCCGACGCAAACATGGCGTGTCGTGCTCGCCGTGCGTGGCAACGGGGGCGGGACGCGACGGTAACGCTCGCAACGGTGGACGTCGGCGAGGCGGAGTCGCATTCTCGGTGCCCCGTACGGTGCACCAGTCCGGACGCCGCAACCGCGTCATGGTGGATGTCGCCGACTCGTCCCAGATTTACCTGACATCCACAGGCATACAAACGGGTTCCGGACTCCGACGAGAAAGAGTAGGGCATGAGAAACGACGGCGCCTTGAGTCCTGTGGCCAACTCGTGTCCCATGCCCTATTCTACCTTGCCGGTGACCGGACCAACACTCTAAGGGGCGCAGCCGGCCACCGGATATGGTCACGACGGAGCCGGATGAGCGGAGCGGAACCGGACCAAGCTCCGCTCAAACATCGTTGCGTTGCATGTAATAATATGAATTTGAGGTATCTAGTTTGAGGTATCCGGATGTAGAATGCATTTTTTGAGACGTAACTGGTCACTATATGCGAACACGACGTGTCCGTGGACGTTTGAGGGGCGAGATTTGATCATGACGGGTGTAGATGCTCTTACGCATCGATCGCAAGCTTGCAGTGCAACAGTAAGTTGGCCGGCATGCACCTCGTAGTGGTAGCAGTCCTAGTACCTAACGGCGCATACACACACAGAGAGAAGACGGCCATGGAAGGAAGGGAATGGATCGGATTGGAGGCAGTCCACGTCAGTTGCCGGAGAGACGTCGGGAAGGAGGAGGCCCCCGATTTCGCCGCACTGTCCTCCCTGTTCCTGGTGCGCGCCCCCGACCGGCCTCCCTCCCAATCATCTCGCACTCGCGCCTTAGTCTTGCCCGGTTGGTGCAGGCCGGCGGCAGCAATGGAGACCGGCCGATGAGGCGTGCCGATCCAGCCCCGCCTTTTTGAGTTGTAAAGCGCCATCTGCTTCACCTTCACCGCTAATGCGCGACCTCCACCGCGAGACTGCGACCTTGTTTTGCTTCCACTCAGCAGCAAGCAGCGAATGCAACATGCCACATGCAGTGAGACGCAGCAAGTGGCCTAGGCAAAAGGGTGCTGCTACGTAGCTAGCTAGGCGAATTCACGACATGGAGATGGTTCAGATTGTGCTACGATCGGCTGCGCCACGATCTACGCCGACGATTCAGTCCGGAGAGAAAGTGACGCCCCGCCGAAAAATAAGTGTAGAACATGCCGAAACTGCGACTTGGGTCGGTGTCTCTGACTCGGATGAAATTATTGTCAACAGTGCGGGGGCGGTGGTGCGATGCCTTTCAGTGTGATCCTCCCTACGTTATGGTAACCTGCCGTGTGGAAGTACCGTTCGTTCCCGCGCGCGAAAGGGGTAACGTGTAGTACGTTCATATGCGTGGCCTTGCTTGTCGGGGGAAAGGCTCTCCCGTTCTTCTCCATAGAATCATGGTGGTAATTTTGGACTTCTGGTGACTTGCTAGTGAGCAGTAGGGTCTAGCTGCCGGACGTCGGAATTTGCATGACCAAAGTAGCTTGTCCCGCGGAGTCTTTTTCCATTGGTCTGTTTGTAAATTGGAACACTTTAATCATGATGATGGGCCATAGCATATTAGTCTGGGATTTTCGGGATGTGGCACGATCTTCAGGCGGAGGCTTTTATTAACGGTGACATTTTTGTTTGGAATTCAAGGAACGAAGTGAAATGATGGAAGTGGTTGAATCCATTTCCAATCCGTAGAGTATGGTCGAATCAAACATGCTTTGACCGGAGATTGCATGTACAGCGTACCGAAAGGTCAAACGCATAGATATACTATAAGTCGTGTATATAGTTTAGTGGAAGGTCAGATCAATTGAATTTCGCAGGACTTTTGTGAAAAACAATTTGTTGTCGCAAGTCTACTGTAGGAAGGATATTGTTCATCGAGGAACAAGACAACGTGCAAAGACCTATGGCAATATTTTCTGGTTGGTTGACATCCCAGAAGAACAGGCTTTTGCGGATTGACGAGTTCCGCATCAATATTTTCTCCCCACCACCGACGGAAATGTGACTTTGGCTGCACAGGTCAGGCCACGTACTGGATCATGTCACGGTTTCGTAGTATTGACCTATAATGACATGGCGTTAGTACTTAAGATGACACAAATATACTGCTAAAATTGTTGGGTTAATCAGAACATCCTGTTAGCTTGCCGGTGATACCGTGATGCCTTGAAGATTCCGCTGCTGGCGACGAGAGCGGACAAGGAGTACTACAGAGTTTCGACAAGTGTAGTATTTCTTTTGCTTTTTCTTATTATACATTGCGACCCTGTTGCCGTGTCTCCGGTGAGGTGTCCGTGCCTCCCCATTGGCACTAGACAGAGGAATAATGCCACGAGTTTGGCACAGAGCAGAGGAGGACACCGGACACGTCCGTCAGGCCTTGTCGATGTAAAGCGTGGCACGTCGACGTGCGGGTATCGCGGACGGTTTAGTTTCCTTGGATTGTCCAGTTTTTGCCATAGGTGTTGCCTTCTGGTTGGCTGCTTGGGTTCTTGTTTTGCAATGACCTGGGAGAATGGAGTTTGCTGAACTCAAAACTGGTAAAGGACAAGATGAGACGGGGCTTGGCCGAACAAGGTGCTCCGTTCTTGTTCGAACTGTTGGTGTTAGGCGAGAATGGGTTTCAGTTGTTGTTGGTAACGCCCGGCGTGAGGAGAAGGGTTCAATTCCGGACGGAGACAGACACGAGAGTCAGCTGTGAGGACGGGGTAAAGTCAGCTGGTCGTCGGGTCTTAGGTAGCTCTGCTATCTTGCTCTGAATCTTGTCCTGGATCTTGTCTTTCTTCAGTGGTTCTGTATGTTTTTGTATTGTTTGTTTGTATGTATGTATGTATATACACCCCAACGGATCGTGGTCCGGTGTTCTTGTGGCGGCAGAAATCAGCTGTTTTGTCGACGGAAAAGAAGTCCAGGTGGAGAAGAAGGAGATGTTTAGTCGACACTCTGGTAGTCGCTCACATGTCATGTTCATTGTATTTGTACCAAAAATGGGTGCAGTTTTTTTTTTGTGTGTAAAAGTTGTCATAAAATTCCTTATCAGAAAAAGCAATGTAAACATACATGCCACTAGATTGGCTCCCCACATGAATGATATTGTTTAAATTGCGCAAAGTACTTTCATCAAAAAGAGGAGCATTCACGACAATTTCATGTATGTGCGGAATCTAGCCAGAAGATTTCACCGCACAAAAAAGCCTATGCTCCTCTTCAAGCTTGACATCAAGAAAGTATTTGACTCTGTTAGATGGGATTACCTATTGGAGATGTTGAATCACCATGGCTTTCCTGCCCGCTTCCGGAACTGGATCTCGGCACTACTATCCTCGGCGTCCTCAAGAGTTTTGCTCAACGGTATTGCAGGTAACCCAATCAAGCATGGACATGGACTTAGGCAGGGGGACCCGCTATCACCATTGCTATTTGTGCTTGCCATCGACTCACTACACCATATCCTCAACAAAGCCACCACCCAAGGCAAGCTTCATCCCCTCCCTGGGAGGCACATGGGGATTCGTGCCTCTCTTTATGCCGATGATGCCGCAGTTTTCTATGCCCCCATCAAGGAGGACGTACAATTCCTTGCAGCCATGCTTACTTCCTTCGGTGAATCCACCGGCCTCTCCACAAACTGCACAAAGAGTATTGTAGCCCCTATCAGATGTGCCAACGTGGACCTAGATGACATTCTCCAATCCTTCCCGGCATGCCGCTCCTCCTTCCCCATTCGCTACCTTGGCCTCCCACTCGCAATCAAAAGATTAAGGAGGATACATCTCCAAATGCTGGAAGACAAGGTTGCAGGCAAATTGGCGCCTTGGAAAGTCAAGCTGTTGGGGAACGTTGCAGAAAACAAAAAATTTCCTACGGTTTCACCAAGATCCATCTATGAGTTCATCTAGCAACGAGTGATCGGATTGCATCTACATACCTTTGTAGATCACGCGCGGAAGCGTTCAAAGAACGGGGATGAGGAAGTCGTACTCGACGTGATCCAAATCACCGGAGATCCTAGCGCCGAACGGACGGCACCTCCGCGTTCAACACACGTACGGTCAGCGTGACGTCTCCTCCTTCTTGATCCAGCAAGGGGGAGGAGAGGTTGATGAAGATCCAGCAGCACGACGGCGTGGTGGTGGATGCAGGGGTCACCGCAGCAGGGCTTCGCTGTTCTACTGCGTGAGGGAGAGGTGTAGCAGGGGAGAGGGAGGCGCCAAGACTCAAGGGTGCGGCTGCCCCTCCCTCCCCCCATTTATATAGGCCCCCTAGGGGGTGCGCCGGCCCTAGGAGATGGGATCTCCTAGGAGGGCGGCGGCCAAGGGGTGGAGTGCCCCCCAAGCCAGGTGGGGCGCCCCCCCACCCTAGGGTTCCCAACCCTAGGCGCATGGGGTGGGCCAAGGGGGGCGCACCAGCCCACTATGGGCTGGTTCCCCTCCCCACTTTAGCCCATGGGGCCCTCCGGGATGGGTGGCCCCACCCGGTGGACCCCCGGGACCCTTCCAGTGGTCCCGGTACAATACCGGTGACCCCCGAAACTCTCCCGATGGCCGAAACTGCACTTCCTATATATAATTCTTCACCTCCGGACCATTCCGGAACTCCTCGTGACGTCCGGGATCTCATCCGGGACTCTGAACAAATTTCGGGTTACTGCATATTATATCTCTACAACCCTAGCGTCACCGAACCTTAAGTGTGTAGACCCTACGGGTTCGGGAGGCATGTAGACATGACCAAGATGGCTCTCCGGTCAATAACCAACAGCGGGATCTGGATACCCATGTTGGCTCCCACATGCTCCTCGATGATCTCATCGGATGAACCACGATGTCGAGGATTCAAGCAACCCCGTATACAATTCCCTTTGTCAATCGGTACGTTACTTGCCCGAGATTCGATCGTCGGTATCCCAATACCTCGTTCAATCTCGTTACCGGCAAGTCACTTTACTCGTACCGTAATGCATGATCCCGTGACCAGACACTTGGTCACTTTGAGCTCATTATGATGATGCATTACCGAGTGGGCCCAGAGATACCTCTCCGTTATACGGAGTGACAAATCCCAGTCTTGATCCGTGTCAACCCAACAGACACTTTCGGAGATACCCGTAGTATACCTTTATAGTCACCCAGTTACGTTGTGACGTTTGGTACACCCAAAGCACTCCTACGGCATCCGGGAGTTACACGATCTCATGGTCTAAGGAAAAGATACTTGACATTGGAAAACTCTAGCAAACGAACTATACGATCTTGTGCTATGTTTAGGATTGGGTCTTGTCCATCACATCATTCTCCTAATGATGTGATCTCGTTATCAATGACATCCAATGTCCATAGTCAGGAAACCATGACTATCTGTTGATCAACGAGCTAGTCAACTAGAGGCTTACTAGGGACATGTTGGTGTCTATGTATTCACACATGTATTACGATTTCCGGATAACACAATTATAGCATGAATAAAGACAATTATCATGAACAAGGAAATACAATAATAATCCTTTTATTATTGCCTCTAGGGCATATTTCCAACAGTCTCCCACTTGCACTAGAGTCAATAATCTAGTTACATTGTGATGAATCGAACACCCATGGAATTCTGGTGTTGATCATGTTTTGCTCTAGGGAGAGGTTTAGTCAACGGATCTGCTACATTCAGGTCCGTATGTACTTTACAAATATCTATGTCTCCATCTTGAACATTTTCACGAATGGAGTTGAAGCGACGCTTGATGTGCCTGTCTTCTTGTGAAACCTGGGCTCCTTGGCAAGTGCAATAGCTCCAGTGTTGTCACAGAAGAGTTTGATCGGCCCCGACGCATTGGGTATGACTCCTAGGTCGGTGATGAACTCCTTCACCCAAATTGCTTCATGCGCTGCCTCCGAGGCTGCCATGTACTCCGCTTCACATGTAGATCCCGCCACGACGCTCTGCTTGCAACTGCACCAGCTTACTGCCCCACCATTCAAAATATACACGTATCTGGTTTGTGACTTAGAGTCATCCAGATCTGTGTCGAAGCTAGCGTCGACGTAACCCTTTACGACGAGCTCTTCGTCACCTCCATAAACGAGAAACATTTCCTTAGTCCTTTTCAGGTACTTCAGGATATTCTTGACCGCTGTCCAGTGTTCCTTGCCGGGATTACTTTGGTACCTACCTACCAAACTTACGGCAAGGTTTACATCAGGTCTGGTACACAGCATGGCATACATAATAGAACCTATGGCTGAGGCATAGGGGATGACACTCATCTCTTCTATATCTTCTGCCGTGGTCGGACATTGAGCTGAGCTCAATTTCACACCTTGCAACACAGGCAAGAACCCCTTCTTAGACTGATCCATATTGAACTTCTTCAATATCTTATCAAGGTATGTGCTTTGTGAAAGACCTATGAGGCGTCTTGATCTATCTCTATAGATCTTGATGCCTAATATATAAGCAGCTTCTCCAAGGTCCTTCATTGAAAAACTCTTATTCAAGTAGGCCTTTATGCTGTCCAAGAGTTCTATATCATTTCCCATCAAAAGTATGTCATCTACATATAATATGAGAAATGCTACAGAGCTCCCACTCACTTTCTTGTAAACGCAGGCTTCTCCATAAGTCTGCGTAAACCCAAACGCTTTGATCATCTCATCAAAGCGAATGTTCCAACTCCGAGATGCTTGCACCAGCCCATAAATCGAGCGTTGGAGCTTGCACACCTTGTCAGCATTCTTAGGATCGACAAAACCTTCCGGCTGCATCATATACAATTCTTCCTTAAGGAAACCATTAAGGAATGCCGTTTTGACGTCCATTTGCCATATCTCATAATCATAGAATGCGGCAATTGCTAACATGATTCAGGACGGACTTCAGCTTCGCTACGGTGAGAAAGTCTCATCGTAGTCAACCCCTTGAACTTGTCGATAACCCTTAGCGACAAGCCGAGCTTTATAGATGGTCACATTACCATCCGCGTCTGTCTTCTTCTTAAAGATCCATTTATTTTCTATGGCTCGCCGCTCAACGGGCAAGTCAGTCAAAGTCCATACTTCATTTTCATACATGGATCCTATCTCGGATTTCATGGCTTCCAGCCATTTGTCGGAATCCGGGCCCGCCATCGCTTCTTCATAGTTCGAAGGTTCACCGTTGTCTAACAACATGATTTCCAAGACAGGGTTGCCGTACCACTCTGGTGCGGAACGTGTCCTTGTGGACCTTCGAATTTCAGTAGGAGCTTGATCAGAAGTATCTTGATCATCATCATTAACTTCCTCTCTAATTGGTGCAGGCACCACAGGAACATTTTCCTGAGTTGCGCCACTTTCTGGTTCAAGAGGTAATACTTCATCAAGTTCTACTTTCCTCCCACTTACTTCTTTCGAGAGAAACTCCTTCTCTAGAAAGGATCCATTCTTGGCAACAAAGATCTTGCCTTCGGATCTGAGGTAGAAGGTATACCCAATAGTTTCTTTAGGGTATCCTATGAAGACGCATTTTTCCGACTTGGGTTCGAGCTTTTCAGGTTGAAGTTTCTTGACATAAGCATCGCATCCCCAAACTTTTAGAAACGACAGCTTAGGTTTCTTCCCAAACCATAATTCATACGGTGTCGTCTCAACGGATTTCGACGGAGCCCTATTTAAAGTGAATGCGGCAGTCTCTAAAGCATAGCCCCAAAAAGATAGCGGTAAATCGGTAAGAGACATCATAGATCGCACCATATCTAATAGAGTGCGATTACGACGTTCGGACACACCATTACGCTGAGGTGTTCCAGGCGGCGTGAGTTGTGAAACTATTCCACATTTTCTTAAGTGTGTGCCAAATTCGTGACTCAAGTATTCTCCTCCACGATCTGATCGCAGGAACTTGATTTTCCTGTCACGTTGATTCTCAACCTCACTCTGAAATTCCTTGAACCTTTCAAAGGTCTCAGACTTGTGTTTCATTAAGTAGACATACCCATATCTACTCAAGTCATCAGTGAGGGTGAGAACATAACGATAACCACCGCGAGCCTCAACACTCATTGGACCGCACACATCAGTATGTATGATTTCCAATAAGTTGGTTGCTCGCTCCATTGTTCCTGAGAACGGAGTCTTGGTCATTTTACCCATGAGGCATGGTTCGCACTGTGTCAAATGATTCATAATCAAGAGACTCTAAAAGTCCATCTGCATGGAGCTTCTTCATGCGTTTGACACCTATGTGACCAAGGCGGCAGTGCCACAAGTATGTGGGACTATCATTATCAACCTTACATCTTTTGGTACTCACACTATGAATATGTGTAGCATTACGCTCGAGATTCATTAAGAATAAACCATTCACCATCGGAGCATGACCATAAAACATATCTCTCATATAAATAGAACAACCATTATTCTCGGATTTAAATGAGTAGCCATCTCGTATTAAACGAGATCCTGATACAATGTTCATGCTCAAACTTGGCACTAAATAACAATTATTGAGGTTCAAAACTAATCCCGTAGGTAAATGTAGAGGTAGCGTGCCGACGGCGATCACATCGACCTTGGAACCATTCCCGACGCGCATCGTCACCTCGTCCTTCGCCAGTCTCCGCTTATTCCGCAGCTCCTGCTTTGAGTTACAAATGTGAGCAACTGCACCGGTATCAAATACCCAGGAGCTACTACGAGTACTGGTAAGGTACACATCAATTACATGTATATCACATATACCTTTCGTTTTGCCGGCCTTCTTGTCCGCTAAGTATTTGGGGCAGTTCCGCTTCCAGTGACCACTTTCCTTGCAATAAAAGCACTCAGTCTCGGGCTTGGGTCCATTCTTTGGCTTCTTCCCGGCAGCTTGCTTGCCGGGCGCGGCAACTCCCTTGCCGTCCTTCTTGAAGTTTCTTACCCTTGCCTTTCTTGAACTTAGTGGTTTTATTCACCATCAACACTTGATGTTCCTTTTTGACTTCTACCTCTGCTGATTTCAGCATTGCAAATACTTCAGGAATGGTCTTTTCCATCCCCTGCATATTGAAGTTCATCACAAAGCTCTTGTAGCTCGGTGGAAGCGACTGAAGGATTCTGTCAATGACCGCGTCATCCGGGAGATTAACTCCCAGCTGAGTCAAGCGGTTATGTAACCCAGACATAGTGAGTATGTGCTCACTGACAGAACTGTTTTCCTCCATCTTACAGCTGAAGAACTTGTCGGAGACTTCATATCTCTCGACCCGGGCATGAGCTTGAAAAACCATTTTCAGCTCTTCGAACATCTCATATGCTCCGTGTCTCTCAAAACGCTTTTGGAGCCCCGGCTCTAAGCTGTAAAGCATGCCGCACTGAACGAGGGAGTAATCATCGGTACGTGTCTGCCAAGCGTTCATAACGTCTTGTTCTGCAGGGAGAGCAGGTGCTTCACCTAGCGGTGCTTGTAGGACATAATCTTTCTTGGCAGCTATGAGGATGATCCTCAGGTTCCGGACCCAGTCCGTATAGTTGCTGCCATCGTCTTTCAGCTTGGTTTTCTCTAGGAACGCGTTGAAGTTGAGGACAACGTTGGCCATTTGATCTACAATACATGTTGTAAAGATTTTAGACTAAGTTCATGATAATTAAGTTCATCTAAATCAAATTATTCAATGAACTCCCACTCAGATAGACATCCCTCCAGTCATCTAAGTATAACATGATCCGAGTTAACTAGGCCGTGTCCGATCATCACGTGAGACGGACTAGTCAACATCGGTGAACATCTTCATGTTGATCGTATCTTCTATACGACTCATGCTCGACCTTTCGGTCTTCTGTGTTCCGAGGCCATGTCTGTACATGCTAGGCTCGTCAAGTCAACCTAAGTGTTTGCATGTGTAAATCTGTCTTACACCCGTTGTATGTGAACGTTGGAATCTATCACACCCGATCATCACGTGGTGCTTCGAAACAACGAACTGTCGCAACGGTGCACAGTTAGGGGGAACACTTTCTTGAAATTATTATGAGGGATCATCTTATTTACTACCGTCGTTCTAAGTAAACAAGATGCAAAAACATGATAAACATCACATGCAATCAAATAATAATAGTGACATGATATGGCCAATATCACATAGCTCCTTTGATCTCCATCTTGGGGCTCCATGATCATCTTGTCACCGGCATGACACCATGATCTCCATCATCATGATCTCCATCATCGTGTCTCCATGAAGTTGCTCGCCAACTATTACTTCTACTACTATGGCTAACACGTTTAGCAATAAAGTAAAGTAATTTACATGGCGTTTCTCAATGACACGCAGGTCATACAAAAAATAAAGACAACTCCTATGGCTCCTGCCGGTTGTCATACTCATCGACATGCAAGTCGTGATTCCTATTACAATAGCATGAACATCTCATACATCACATATATATCATTCATCATTCATCACAACTTTGGCCATATCACATCACAAAACACTTGCTGCAAAAACAAGTTAGACGTCCTCTAATTGTTGTTGCAAGTTTTACGTGGCTGCAATAGGGTTCTAGCAAGAACGTTTTCTTACCTACGTGAAAGCCACAACGTGATTTGTCAACTTCTATTTACCCTTCATAAGGACCCTTTTCATCGAATCCGCTCCAACTAAAGTGGGAGAGACAGACACCCGCCAGCCACCTTATGCAACTAGTGCATGTTAGTCGGTGGAACCGGTCTCACGTAAGCGTACGTGTAAGGTTGGTCCGGGCCGCTTCATCCCACAATAGCTGAAGAAAAATAAGACTAGTAGCGGCAAGAAAGTTGACAACATCTACGCCCACAACAAATTGTGTTCTACTCATGCAAAGAGAACTACGCATAGACCTAGCTCATGATGCCACTGTTGGGGAACGTTGCAGAAAACAAAAAATTTTCCTACGGTTTCACCAAGATCCATCTATGAGTTCATCTAGCAACGAGTGATCGGATTGCATCTACATACCTTTGTAGATCACGCGCGGAAGCGTTCAAAGAACGGGGATGAGGAAGTCGTACTCGACGTGATCCAAATCACCGGAGATCCTAGCGCCGAACGGACGGCACCTCGCGTTCAACACACGTACGGTCAGCGTGACGTCTCCTCCTTCTTGATCCAGCAAGGGGGAGGAGAGGTTGATGAAGATCCAGCAGCACGACGGCGTGGTGGTGGATGCAGGGGTCACCGCAGCAGGGCTTCGCCGTTCTACTGCAGAGGGAGAGGTGTAGCAGGGGAGAGGGAGGCGCCAAGACTCAAGGGTGCGGCTGCCCCTCCCTCCCCCCCTTTATATAGGCCCCCTAGGGGGTGCGCCGGCCCTAGGAGATGGGATCTCCTAGGGGGGCGGCGGCCAAGGGGTGGAGTGCCCCCCAAGCCAGTGGGGCGCCCCCCCCCACCCTAGGGTTCCCAACCCTAGGCGCATGGGGTGGGCCAAGGGGGGTGCACCAGCCCACTATGGGCTGGTTCCCCTCCCCACTTTAGCCCATGGGGCCCTCCGGGATGGGTGGCCCCACCCGGTGGACCCCCGGGACCCTTCCGGTGGTCCCGGTACAATACCGGTGACCCCCGAAACTCTCCGATGGCCGAAACTGCACTTCCTATATATAATTCTTCACCTCAGGACCATTCCGGAACTCCTCGTGACGTCCGGGATCTCATCCGGGACTCCGACCAACTTTCGGGTTACTGCATATTCATATCTCTATAACCCTAGCGTCAATGAACCTTAAGTGTGTAGACCCTATGGGTTCGGGAGACATGTAGACATGACCGAGATGGCTCTCCGGTCAATAACCAACAGCGGGATCTGGATACCCATGTTGGCTCCCACATACTCCTCGATGATCTCATCGGATGAACCACGATGTCGAGGATTCAAGCAACCCCGTATTCAATTCCCTTTGTCAATCGGTACGTTACTTGCCCGAGATTTGATCGTCGGTATCCCAATACCTCGTTCAATCTCGTTACCGGCAAGTCACTTTACTCGTACCGTAATGCATGATCCCGTGACCAGACACTTGGTCACTTTGAGCTCATTATGATGATGCATTACCGAGTGGGCCCAAAGATACCTCTCCGTCATACGAAGTGACAAATCCCAGTCTTGATCCGTGTCAACCCAACAGACACTTTCGGAGATACCCGTAGTATACCTTTATAGTCACCCAGTTACGTTGTGACGTTTGGTACACCCAAAGCACTCCTAGGGTATCCTGGAGTTACACGATCTCATGGTCTAAGGAAAAGATACTTGATATTGGAAAAACTCTAGCAAGAGGTTTTGATAACATATGACCAAACACATAACGCATTTTCTATTGCTGTCTATTGTATTTCAAGACCCTGCGTCCTTTTGTCCTGATCACATTTCGATCTCCCTAAGGATGATTGGTTTCTGTGATCTTGTTATTTCAATGACATCTTCCCAGATAGATGCTGCCATAGTCGTTAGCGTTAAAGCCTCCGATAGAGTGCACTTATCTGTTGGCATTCATACGATGCTCGTTCAACTCATCCAAGTCTTATCCTCAACATGTGGGGCAGGTGTCTTATGTTTATGGCACACATCCATGTACTTACGATTTTTACACCAGCCCAAGATAACATCCTTATTCGATACAGTATAGCAATGGAATAAAAGGATCAATTAGTATTACGAATCTGCACTGAGCTTATGAACAGGAAGTACAGTATAAACTCTATCCTTTGAGTTATTGTCCTCTAGGGCATATTTCAACACAAGCATGTGGCTATATCGGGGATTGCCAGTATGACATACCTCTGGTCAAGGCTACGGTGCCTTTACTCTGGGCCTGCGTAAGTGGCTCATTCTATTTCACTTTCTCCGCCCCTGACCTTCTCACGGTGGACCGTTCATCAGTGTGCGCGAATCCGAATAGGTGTGACTCGGGCCGGAGTGGCGCCTAGCTTTTGGAGCGCCAGACCGGAACGACAATGCCGAGCTAGACGGAGTGGACATGTGCAAAAGAATATAACTGAGGTAGCTCCGCTGGTGCAGGCCAGAAGAATTATGGCACTGGCCTTTGGCATTTTGCTCACAACCCTTGGTAGATTTGCCGCTGCCCTCCGTTGCGATGCTTTGGCTACGAACGTGGCGGACGACCCCACACGATGCGTATGGGACCTGCGTCGAGGTGAGGTAGTAGGAGGTCCAAGCCCAGTATGGACAAGCCGTTGCCCTGGCCCGGTTCATTTCGATGTTGTTGACTTTGTGACCGTTAGATGGAACTACGTGGGTTCTTGCTTGTGACGGTCAAACTGTGAACCTAAGCTGTCTTATTGGTCATGTGGTAAGTGGCAGTTGGTTGCCTTCCGTGACTATCGTGACAGTGTGTAGCGTTTCACTTGTATGTGAAGTCGTTGGCGTAGGGACCGGTTCCATGCGCATAAAAGAGCATTTGCTCTCAATAAAGAGGATTTGATTGTAATTCACTTCTATGTAAAAGGTGCGATCATGTAGTGCGCATGCTCGGAGCCTTGAGGGATGGGCACTGGCATAAACCAAATGACTACCATAACGGCCTCGACGGGCTTGACACCTCCAACAATTCTTGCATTATGGGGAGAAGCTTTCTGGAAATGTCATCATTCTGAGTTAATAGTTCCTGTGAGCTCCCTGCCTTTGTCCGGTACATGTGCGTGTCTATGATAGGATCAACTGACCGATGTCCAGGATACAATCTTTGGAAAGTTAACCAACGTATGGCCAGTACTCAGCTAGGTTGACGGTTATATTGCGGAGTTTGCTGGCCTTACTCGCTTTTCACACCAGCATGTGCATGCCATGGTGACTGAAAAGCGGTTGCACCCCCTAAGTGTAAATCTCTCTTTGGTGGCATCGGTCTCAAATAGCGAGCCAATTTGGATGTCCGATCACGGCGAGGTCCAAGTCTCAGAGTGATGGTCCTAATTGCGATTCGCGGAGTGTCCACTCGTTTAATCAGGTACAAAGAATCTTGTCAGTGATCTCACCTCCTCTTCATAGTGAGCTTCGTCGCCTACTGAGTATGTTTGGAATGTGAGCGCTGCTTTCCCGTTGGGTTCTGGGATCATAAAAAGTATACCTCACGACTCCTTGGCGTGTCCAGTTCCTAACTCGTCGTCTATGCAATCTTAAGTGGGTATTAGCGGCCATTTCCAGGCTCAGCTAACATACGCTACAATCCCCACGAAGAAGCATTCTTCGTGCTGCCTTCTAGCCTGTCTTGGTCGCTACATGGAGATATCTTTGGAGAGGAAAGGGATCAAGTGGCCTTGCGGCTTCGTGGATAGGCATAGAACCGGCCCCGATGGCACGGTCAACACCGCTGTCTCGCGACTCAATCATGTGAGTGCATTTCAAAATAGAAGTGTCCATTTGGGCCATTGCGAGCGCCAAACATTTGCATAACGTGAACTTCCGCAAAAGTGAGTGTAGTATGATTGGTGTCTCTTTGAGCCGCCTTTGCCGTATGGTCCACCTGTCTGTAACCCGAAACCTCTTCTTAATTAATGAAAATGGAAAATCTTTTGCCTTGTTTCAAAAAAAAGCAATATGATTTCGTAAAAGATGCTACTGGAGGTAATGTTTGGAGAGACACGAGCTACATATTTTGTTCTCTTTCGAAAAACTGAGCTCCAAATGGTAACTAATCCAAGATGCGTTTTTCTTATAATGCCCAGATTTTTTTTCGATAATTCAGAGTACCCAGATTCTGTTTTTGAGGAAATTTGGCCGGGCTCCTATTGGATTCAGCAAAAAATGGATAACTTGGGTGATGGTGTGTGTAAAATCTGTGAGGTACTCGGTCAAGTTCAACGGAGAAACCCTGGATAGTTTTGAGCCGTCGCGAGGGTTGAGGCAGGGCAACCCACCGAGCCCCTATTTGTTCCTGTTCATAGCTGAGGGACTAAGTCGTATCTTGCAGAAAAAGGAAGCGGAGGGTATCATCACGCCGATCAAGGTAGCTCGGGGAAGTCCGGGTATTTCAAGTCTGACGTTTGCGGATGACAGTCTATTGTTCTCGAGATTCATTACGCCTCATCTGGTATCACAGCAGAAGAGATAACAACGAACTCCACATCTTTTAGAAAGTACAGCGGGGCAACTAAAACATATTGAGCACAGATAAATGTTTGGTGCTCTTTTCGGAAGCTTGCCGCCAGAGACACAAACTTGAAATTCAAACATATCTAGAGGTGGAGACATTTCTACTTTGAAAAATAAGTTACCTTGGCTGCACACCTGAGGCGGCAGAATGAAGTATGACCATGTTCCATCCTATTATGGAATAGGTTATTGAAAATATCAACACTTCATCAGGAAGGACACATATCTTATGCTGCAAAGAAGTGATACCGTTAGATCGATGCCAAGCACTTACCTATCTTCACCATGGGTTGTTTGTATTCGAAGCTCGTCGAATATGGAGCTTCATGACGATTAGTGCATGAAGAGCTTAATTAGAGAATTTACTGAATGAGGGAGATGAGGAGGTCGTAGGATAAGTATCACTGAATGTGATGGCATGGGACAAGGATAGATAAACCAGAAATGTTGGTGTATGTGGCATTGGATGGTTTAGGTACATGCACGCGTTCAACCAAGCACTGTTTGGATCTATAAGCAGATGTTGGAGGACTGGTATTCAGAGACCGGACAACCTGTGTTGCAAAGGTGAGCTCAATCCAATACTACCCTAGAGGGAATTGTTGGACCACTGTCTTTTGCTACGCTGGCCATCGCGGCCAAGTTCGTGGAGAGGAATAAGAGTTTCGATGGTGGCTCGAAACTCTCTCAAGAAGAGGAACTCATTTGCGTGTGGAAACGGGTCAGGAAACATCCATCCACGATCCCATAGGGATCAATGGATACCAAGAGGGAGGGACTCAAAGCAGCCAGCTTCACTTAGTTAGGACAAGGATTAGATGGGGTAAACCAAACTCATTGAGCCCACATCCAAACCTGGAAGCATGACCTAATCAACCAGATTTCAAACCGGTGTTGTAATGCTTTCGGAGATGGTTTCATATTTAATAAATACACAGCGCGAGGGTGGAGGACGGTGTGCATTGGCCACATACGATAAACAACGGAGAGCCCTTTATCTGTGCGTTACGCGACCAGTGACTACAAGGACTGGAGCATAGCGCTGGAAAGGGAACCGACCCCCAATCATCCATGTTTCCTCTGCCAAGGTGTGGATAAATTAGAAGCATTTGGGATTGTTATATGGAAACGCTAAGGTACCCACAGAAGGGTGAAATCTTTTGTGGGAGGGTAGCTACCAAACCCTGGCAACCAAGGAAACAAGTGTGAACGCACTTAGCTACGTATAGAACACTGTGTAATCTAGATTTGTGACTCTAGTGCAAGTGGGAACTGAAGGAAATATGCCCTAGAGGCAATAATAAAGTTATTATTTATTTCCTTATAATCATGATAAATGTTTATTATTCATGCTAGAATTGTATTAACCGGAAACATAATACATGTGTGAATACATAGACAAACAAAGTGTCACTAGTATGCCTCTACTTGACTAGCTCGTTAATCAAAGATGGTTATGTTTCCTGACCATAAACAATGAGTTGTTATTTGATTAACGAGGTCACATCATTAGTTGAATGATCTGATTGACATGACCCATTCCATTAGCTTAGCACCCGATCGTTTAGTATGTTGCTATTGCTTTCTTCATGACTTATACATGTTCCTATAACTATGAGATTATGCAACTCCCGTTTGCCAGAGGAACACTTTGGGTGCTACCAAACGTCACAACGTAACTGGGTGATTATAAAGGAGCATTACAGGTGTCTCCAAAGGTAGATGTTGGGTTGGCGTATTTCGAGATTAGGATTTGTCACTCCGATTGTCGGAGAGGGTATCTCTGGGCCCTCTCGGTAATGCACATCACATAAGCCTTGCAAGCATTGCAACTAATGAGTTAGTTGCGGGATGATGTGTTACAGAACGAGTAAAGAGACTTGCCAGTAACGAGATTGAACTAGGTATTGGATACCGACGATCGAATCTCGGGCAAGTAAACATACCGATGACAAAGGGAACAACATATGTTGTTATGCGGTCTGACCGATAAAGATCTTCGTAGAATATGTAGGAGCCAATATGGGCATCCAGGTCCCGCTATTGGTTATTGACCGGAGACGTGTCTCGGTCATGTCTACATTGTTCTCGAACCTGTAGGGTCCGCACGCTTAAGGTTACGATGACAGTTATATTATGAGTTTATGCATTTTGATGTACCGAAGGTTGTTCGGAGTCCCGGATGTGATCACGGACATGACGAGGAGTCTCGAAATGGTCGAGACATAAAGATTGATATATTGGAAGCCTATGTTTGGATATTGAAAGTGTTCCGGGTGAAATCGGGATTTTACCGGAGTACCGGGAGGTTACCGGAACCCCCCGGGAACCATATGGGCCTCAGTGGGCTTTAGTGGAAAGGAGAAAGGGGCAGCACAAGGTGGGCTGCGCGCCTCCCCCCTCCCCTAGTCCTATTAGGACTAGGAGAGGTGGCCGACCCCCTCTCTCTTCCCCCCCCCCGAGGAATCCTATTCCAACTAGGATTGGGGGGGGGGAATCCTACTCCCGGAGGGAGTAGGACTCTCCTGGCGCACCCCTTGTGGCCGGCCAGCCTCCCCCCTTTGGTCCTTTATATACTGAGGTAGAGGCACCCTAGAACACACAAGTTGATCCACGTGATCTATTCCTTAGCTGTGTGCGGTGTCCCCAGCCACCATATTCCTCGATAATACTGTAGCGGAGTTTAGGCGAAGCCCTGCTGCTGTAGTTCATCAAGATCGTCACCACGCCGTCGTGCTGACGGAACTCTTCCCCGACACTTTGCTGGATCGGAGTCCGGGGATCATCATCGAACTGAACGTGTGCTCAAACTCGGAGGTGCCGTAGTTTCGGTGCTTGATCGGTTGGATCGTGAAGACGTACGACTACTTCTTCTACGTTGCGTCAACGCTTCCGCAGTCGGTCTGCGTGGGTACGTAGACCACACTCTCCCCTCTCGTTGCTATGCATCACATGATCTTGCGTGTGCGTAGGAATTTTTTTGAAATTACTACGAAACCCAACATGAATACCATGCAGTTGTCTCGTGTACAAAGAGCAGAGCCCTCCGGTATGAGATGCGGGCGCACTGGAAGTTACCGAAGGAGAGGGCTTTCTGGTACACTGGCAAGGATTGGATCCAGAACTTACTAGGTGCATGCAATGAGGATATGCGCTGTAAAATCCTGCTACTACTGTGGAGATCGTGGTTTCTTCGGGATAATATAATGCATGGGAATGGTATAGAATCTGTCTCGAGATCGGTGGGTTTCTTAATCAAGTATGAGCAGGAAATTAAAGCAGCAGGCGAAAAGACCATCACTGTCGGCGACATCTGCTGTCAGAGCCTTTTTGAGAGACAACCTCAATCAGCATCGGAGCCTATTGTTCATAAATGGCTACCGCCGCTGGTCGGGGTGGCAAAGCTGAACACCGACGCGGGTTTTGATGCGTCCTCGGGATTGAGCACCGGAGGGGCCATTGCCAGGAATGACAAGGGATTGGTCTTTCTCTCGATAGGACGCAATCTGGGAATGTGTGCATCTGCAGAAGAAGCAGAAAGCATAGCGCTCCTGCATGGCATACATGAATTGGCCAGATACTATAATGGCACGGTCCAAATTGAGACGGACAACAAATCGCTGGCCACACTGCTCTCCCCGGGGTCCACTAACAGATCTCGCCTGTTCCCAATTATTGCCGACATCAATGTGGTTTTGAAAAGCTTCAGTTCATATAGCTTGAGGTGGGTCAAACGGGAACAAAACAGGATGACAGACTGCCTTGCCGCCAGAGCTAGAAACAATGGCGACTTTCTCCTGCTGGGCACGGTCCCGGACGACGTGAAAGACAACTTGGCAAGAGATTGTAGTGGGACAACCTAACCCTCTTGGGTTATTCTCGAAAAAAAAAGAAATTCGGCCGGGATTTATTAATCAGACAAAATGTTTACATAACTAACCCAACCAAACATGTCTCCTAGGTGTGTTTCGTTAGTTAACCCAATTTTTTTTTGGCGGAATGAGATTTTGGGCCAAGCAGCCTCAAACTAATGAAACCATCCTCCCAGCCCGCTCGATCTGCAATACTTGTTTTCCATCTCCATCCTATCCTAATTGCATCTAGGTATGCAAGCGGGCATCCCGCGTAAGCCCGCAAAAACAGGAATTTAGTTCAAACTGAACTAAAGCTGAAACGGGAGGATTATAACTAACTTGATCTACTTTGACTACAAAGCGCGACGGATCGGGCCGCTCTGCATCCCTAATTGCATCAATATGTCGACGCTTCACACAGAGTTGGCGAGCGAGGGATCTAGCTGGGCCAGCCTGTTAAGGCGTTCCGCTGACCCCGGGTCTAGGAACGACCCGGTTTTACTGGTTTTTCGAATCGTCTAAGCGGTTCCCGAACTGGTTATTTTGGTTTTCTTCCTGATTTTTTTAGTTTTTTCTTTTGTATTTCTGTTAATTTTTTATAAAATAATAAGAAATCAACCAATGTTCGTTATGTTAAAAGTTGTTCAAAATTTCGAAATTGTTTGCTTTTTAGAAAATGGCAGTGAATAAAAAATGTTCAAAATTTCCAAGAAAAAATATTCTCATTTTTCAAAACTGTTTGGAGTTTTCAAAAACTATTAGTGTTTCAAAAAATGGATTTAGAAAATTCTTAAAAATTAATAAAAACAATAAAATTTTGCATTCGTTAAAAGTACCCAGGTGTGTTGCCTTAATAATTAATCAAAACAAGATGGTGAATGCGAGACTTGGACAGGCAAACGGGAAATTAATGAAATCATCCTCCCAACCCATTGGCCCTGCAATACCTGTCTTCGGTCTCCACCACAACCTCTCTCTATCGGGACACGTGTGTGTGACTACTAACCAGCGTGAATATTAAGAAGTAGAGGTGAGATCTAAAACTTTTTGCACTTTTTCTAACATTTTCAAACACTTTTTTTACAAAAGCAAAAATTATGTTTAAAAAACATTTTGAATTTCAAATTTTCTGAAAAAAAAATCAAATAATACTTTGAAAAATATCCACATTTTTCGAAGTTGTGGACATTTTTAGAAATTCTAAACAATTTTTAAATCTGTGATTATTTTTTTATTTGTGAACAAAAATTCAAAATCGGAACCTATTTTTGAAATTTTGTAAAAAACAAAACACGCAAATGTTTTGGAAATGCAAACAATTTTGGAATATGTAAATAAAAAATTGAAAAAGATATCATTTTCTAAATTTTAAATAAAAATTTGAAACATGACATTTTTTGAAATAGTAAACAAAATTGGAAAATGAGAACATTTTATGAAATTCTGACAATATTTGAAATTTTTGAACAAGTTTGAAAATAGAAACTTGAAAAAGAAAAAAAGAAAAATGATTTAAAAAAAGAAACATAAAAAAGGAAAAATAAAATGAAAAGAAAGAAAGAAAAAAGAAAACAAGTCGGCCCAATCGGGGCGCTTCTGTGTGCAGCCCGGCAGTTTACTGCAACGTGCGGCAAATAGGCTTTTCCAAGTGTGTCCTGATGTCGCCGGTCACACAGAGTTGACGAGTGAGCGATCAAGCCGGGCCGTCCCTTTAAGGTGTTCCGTCAATCCGGTTTTGGAAACCTTATAGGAGGTTCTTGACCCGGTTTTTACTGGTTTTATGAATCTTGTATTAGAAGGTTTCTGAATTGCTTCTTCTGTTTTCTCGCAGGTTTTTTAATTTAGTTATTTTGTTTCTGTTCCAATAATACATTTTCAAAATGATTGTTATATTAAAAAGAGTGTTTCAAAATTCTTTGTATTCCAAAAATGTTAAAATAATCATTTTTACTTCTCATTTTTTTAAACAGTTTGGAATTTTAAAAAATTGTTGGTGTTTTCAAAAAATATTTGTATTTTAAAAGGAAACTTCGTACTTTCCAAAAAAATATTTTTTATTTTTATTTAATTTTTCACATTTTTAAAAAAGAGGTCACGATATTTTTGCTAATAATTTTTTTTCAAAATGTTCAAATGTTGTTATATTTTTTAAAAAAATATTCACATTTTCATAATTCGTTCATCATTCAAAAGAGTCCACTTCTTCCCTTCAAAACAAAGAAAAAAGTGTAAAAAACAAAGTACTACAGTGCCGAGCCGATACAATAATCGCTACATGGGTTGTCCTAGTTGGGAGGTGCGTGTACGTCGAGGTCACTATTTGTCACAGCGAGCGACAAATAGGAGCCCTCCTCCACTTCATATATGGAGTGGGTTGTGTCATTGGGTCATGGGAAGGCTGCCTATTGATTCTCATGATTACGCCTATCTGTTTGTCCCCCCAAACTGCATGTCAATAATCATTATCTAGGCATCTTGGTCTCTCTTATTGAAGTCACTTCAGATTGTTCGAATGCAATGAAAGATATCCACTCAGAAGCGAAAGGAGGTAACATAGCCATTATTTGGGAGATTACAACAAGAAAGTCTTGCTTCACTAGATGTAGTTTTATTTATGAAAGTAGGAGCTCGAATGTCTTTCTCTTAATTTTGACCGTGATATCGTAACAAATGAGGGAACAACAAGACGTTGAGGGAATGATAACAAGGCGAAGCGGCATAGAAAACTACTCACATAAGTGTGAGCATTAGTCACGCAGAAGGCCCCAACATCACCTCTGGAGACAGCAACACACATGTCGAAGTGTGGCCATATGTGAGCGGGAGCAAAGGTCCTACTAGAGGTTATGCCATCGAACACCACAAGTTTTTGGGTCCTTCAAATGACGAGAGAAGGAGCAAAAGGGTGGTGTAGTGGTCATGAGAAGGGAGGGCAAGTTGAACTATGCACCATAACTGCTCTAGGCGGGGCCACAAGACGAGTATGTGCGTTAGTGTCTCCTTGGTGCAACGGTAGAACGGGTGGAGGAAGCAGTAAACACACCCAAGGTTTAAGAGGAAGGGTTGTGTCGAGGTGATGTCGCACGGGAGGATCAAACATAGGACATTGAATTAGATTGACGCAAAGTTTTCCCAAATAAAATCAGCGATGTAAGGTGTTCGCAGTTCAACTAGCCAATGGGATCACGTGAATCGGGGAAGCATGTGGTAAATCTCTCTAGTAGCAAAATCGGCACAATCACCCCAAGCGCTAAAGCGTGGGTTGACATAAGCGCCTAGAGTAGACCTAAGGAAAGCAATTCTTCACTAGCTATCATATAGATGTGGTAGTGGGGTGGGATCACCAATGCATTGCGAGGAGGGCACAAGGGAGGTAGAATGAGTCTAATGTGTTGTGGTTGAACAAAATGGGGAGTGTATCATGGCGATCTATAAGTGTGGTTCCATTTTTAGGACAAAACGATGAGGTACACCCATCATCCGGAACGATGATGGTTCTTTCATGAGGGGGGATGTCGTTAAAGATGTTCCAATTTCCTTAATAATTGTCATGGTCACAATAAGGATGGTGGACTACATTGAGGAGAAAACAAGTTTCTAAGTCATCAATGACAATGAGCTTGAGTGCACCCCTTTCCTCCCACCCAATCAAACAAGCCTTGTCCATGACCAAGACACCTAGAAATCGTCACCTAAGAAGGAGAAGGGTCTAGAACATAGCACAACATGACCTATCCATTTCATAGCATGATCATGTTATCCCATCATCGATATACAAACACTTGGCCAAAAATCATATCTGCCGAGAGGGAAGTCCATTTTGTCACTGGTGTGCCCGCAAGTATTTTCTCCTATCTACTAGCATTTTTGGAACTAGGAAGCAGGGTGATAGCACCTTGGGGGTGCCCCAATCTTTCAAAGAGAAACATAATGTTGATTTGGGAAGAGAACAACTTTTGCTACCTGACAACACTGGCCATTAGATGGTGTGCCTTAGCAATTGCTAAACGAATCTCTTGGAGGTTACTGACGTTGCTTGAGGCACAATTATCCTGACCACGAAGTTATATTCTTGCATGCAATCAAACAACACAGAAGAATGTGGTAAAACCATTCTAAATTTCATGAATATAGATGAACTATTGTTGGGATTGAGGTTTAAGGATTAGAGGGAGTTAAATAGTCCTATGAAAGATTTCTCCAGCTTTAAGGTTGTTACTTTTTACTGCAACACAACAAGGACTAAACAACCCAAAGAACTTAGAAAGCAATCTCTCAAGAGTATTATACATCAAAAGATTAAAACTTGCAAGTAAGTGGGAGGTCGGGTTAAGGGAACGTAAACACTCATGACTCGAAGATGTTTTTTCAGATAAAAGTTGCAGTGGTATTTTACCCTACTATTCATAGTAAAAAGAAAGGATGTTTTCCAATGGTTGGGCTAGCTAGTTGTCACTATATTATGTCCACATCGATGGAGATTTCAAACCAAATGTTATAGGATCAGTTGTGTCACCTACCAAGAGGCCCGCCAAGCACAACCAACCTATCCTGTCGTGACTTTCACCAAGAAGCCTGACTAAGGGGTAGTTTTATCATGTAGGGCAATCTCCGAGCCCATACGAACTTTTAAGTCGTTCACGCCAAGTAATAGAGGCCCTCAAGCGTCTCCTAAGCATATCGAATGCACACATGGTAACCCGCAACTGTAGGGGGTCAGTTGTGGCCCTTCAGATAAATAAGAATGTCGAATTCAACAAGGACCTAAAGGTAGAATTAATATTCTCTCAAGTTCTATCAACCACCGATACAACTCCACTCACACTAATGTTCGCTTTACCTAGAACAAGAATAAAACTATGTGAAAATAAAAAGATAGCTTTGCAAGATAATAAAGAGTTAGTTGTTGTTCTAATAAAAGAACAGTAAAGTAGAGAGTTTTGGAGAATAATGCGAAAAGGATTGCCCCTAGGCAATTGAATATGACACGATAGTGACACTCATCATACTTATGAGGGAGATGCTTAAGCTAACATACTTTTCGTACTTGGATCATATGTTCTTATGATTAGAACTCTAGCAAGCACCTGCAACTACTAAAGATTCATTAAGGTAAAACCCAACCATAGCATTAAGTTAAAAGTCCCCTTTAATCTGATATGCAACAACTCATGAACTCAGGTTTAGGCTTCGAGTCACTCCCTCAACCCCTATAAGAAAATCATTAACATATCGCAACACCCTACAATGGGGATCCCACATGCTTGTGCAAGGCCTTTATTTAAGAAATGGTGTTCGGCTGCAGAAACAGAAGCAAAAACAAAGAAACCCTAGAGAAAAGAGGAGGAGAGATCCAATCTTGAAGGGGCTCCCGCCCTCCGGAGACCATGGACCAGAGGGGGACCCTTCTCCCATCTAGGGGGAATGCCAAGCAAGCAAAAGAAGGAGGGGCCCCTGTCTCCCCCTCTCTCCGGGTGGCGCCGGAGTGCCGTTGGGGGAACCACCATGACGGCGATCTACTCCAACAACTTCGCCAACAACTTTCTACCTCTCTGTGCAGCGGCGTATCCTCTCTCACCCCGCTATAATCTCTACCTTGAACATGGTGCTCTAAGCTATATATGATTATCCAGTGATGTGTTGCACCTTTAATATATTTGAGTAGTTTCCTTTGTCCTCTGGGTTAATTGTGGTATGATATGGTTGATATGAGTTGTATGTTATTATGGTGATGTCTTATGGTGCCCGCCGTCGAAGATCTGTAACTCTAATTGGGCTAAAAATTTAACACAATTATTTTCCTCATAATTAGCTTCCGTGCGGTTGAAGGAGAGCTTCGACCGACTTACGGTTGGGCCACAAGTCACCCCGACGCGCCCAGGGGGGTAGGAGCACCCCTGGCTTGTGAGGCCCACGGGCCACGTCTTGCGTTTATTCTTGTGCAAAAAAATCAGAAATATTCCGCAAGAAATCAATGTAAATTTTCAGGTCATTCCGGCTTTGCGATTTTTTTACCTAAAAACCCCAAAACAATAAAAAACAGGTAGGGATGACAGTTTTGCCCATGGGTATGGGTACCTGCGAGTACCCTATCCGAAAACAGCGGGCATGGGCAAGACTTTGCAAGATTTTGTACCCACGGGTAATGGGTATCCATACCCACAAAATATATGGGTAGGGCATGGATATGAAATTGCATCCATGGGTAACCCAATGGATACCCAAAAACATAAATAAATGAAAAAAATGCTATGACCTATGGGGTGAACGTCCAACTCATACAGCCGAACCCTAAATCCCTTATTCCCTAAACCAGTCATAGCTCATAGTCCCACAGTCATTGACCCGTGACTCCTCCTACGTTTTATGTGACTCCTCAGATGACGAAATCTTGACTCATGGCCAACACACTCTTGTCCAACTCTTGATCCAGCTATCCCCAGCTCCTAGTGCTGCCTCCCACTACATTGGGCTTCCACCAACCACTGCTCGTACTCTTGCTGCCTCCAAGAGGCGACCCATCGGAGGAGGCCGCATTGGTCCTAGACTGGTCACCCATCATCACTTGAATTTTAGACTCATTTATCTATCTTAAAAAATATAAATGCTATATTTCACCACGGGCACCGAAATCTCAGGACCAACCGTGCACTTGATAGGAAGTCCTAAAATAATCTTCAATCAAAGCTCTTCCATGGATTAAGGGATCACTCTCTCAATAATAGGATTGTGATGGAAGAGATGAATTTTTGGTATAGGCATTCAAAAAATGGAAGTTGTTTGCCTTCAGAGAATCAAAGAAGTGACAAGGAATCGCCCAACACTTCTTCTCTTCTCTTGTTGCCTTAGATCATTCTTCTTCGTTGTTGGTAGAAGGATGGAGGGAGTGGAGTGAGGTGAGGTGGAGTGGCTTGCAAGGGGTGGAATGAATGAATGAAATGACTTGTGGAAGGTACGATGGTTGCAATCATGAAAGGTGGCTTGTGAAAGGTATCATGATTGTGTTCGTGAAATGGTATGAGAGATATTTATTTATAGAGAGGATTCATAATCTAACTATTACTTGAAAAAATTAACTGGCATGGGAGTGCCGGAATAAAACTTGCAAAGCTACCAAGTTAGTTCAGATAAATTTGAACAGCTAGGGCATCGTTCATGATCTAGACACAATACAATACTCTAATGTACTACTCCCTCCGCCCGGAAATACATGTCATCGAAATGGATAAAAAGGGGGTGTATCTAGAACTAAAATATATCTAGATACATCCCCTTTTATTCATCTTGATGACAAGTATTTTCGGACGGAGGGAGTACTAGATAAAAAGAAGTGGTGGTTTCGAACAATAAATGAAGCTCTTTTTTTCTGTGAGAATTGAACAACTCCGAAGTACCATGTAAAACCAATTTCTTAGTAGTAACGCAGTAGATACAGCCGATCCAGTTTTCTCGGGGCATCCTTTGTCTGCCCATCCCTTGCCGCTGCAGCCGGTCAGCTCTGGCAAGCTGTCCTCGCAGCCTGCGATGGCGGCGGGGCTCCATTCATGTTGCGATCTGGACGGCGTGAGGCCTTGTGCGGCCTGTAACTTGACACAGTGGTGGTGCCAGTTGCAATGGCGACAACGATCTATGGTTAGACGACGGCCTTGCGCAACACATGTGTGCCTCCCCCTCTCCCTGGAGCCGTCGTCACTCATGCGGTGGGCGCTCCATGCGACGGAGGAAAGGGAGTCACCGCCTTGCATCCTATCCGGGAGAGCCGGCTCGCCATGGCCCGTCGTGGCTTGCGGCCCCTCTTCTGTGTAGGGGCTGGATGGGATGTGCCGGTGAACAAGTAGCGGTTGCTGCAGCCGTCGCCCGCGCAGCCAGCAAGAAGGTGTAGTGTCGTAGATCTGGCATGCGTGTGTGAGGACGGTGGAGCTTCTGGCGATCGATGATGGTGTTGTCTAATAAAGATTAGCCATCAGTTTCCCCTCGGATGATAGTACATGGTCTCTCGTCTGTCCCATCGGGATTTTTTTGGCGGCGCGAGTGACCTTCCTCTTCTGTTAATGTCTATCATGTTGTGGTGATTGGTGAGCAGCTCTTGTAGCGGTTAAGTTGCCTGCTCATGCGGGCATGCTCACCCGTCGTCACGTCATTGCGCGTTTGCAACAACCGGGCTCGTGGCAAGTGGAGGAGACAATACATTATGAATTCGATTGGATGGTGCATCTCGAGCACCTGGTCTTGAGCTCCAGGATGAAAATCCTATGTCTAGCTACTTATTGGCTAAGCCTGGCAATGGCGGCGTTTTTGACGTCGTTATCTTGATGAAGACATTGCTCGAAGTTTGCTTAGAGTTGGTCTTCAGGGTGAAAACCCACAATCTGACTGTCAGGCGTTGGATCCGGTGACGGCGTCACTTATGTGTGGTTTCCTTCTTGAAGGCGTCGCTGTTTGTATCACTTCATGACTTTTTTTATCTTCACTTAGGCATAGCTTCGGTCTGGTATGACTTAGCTCTTTACCGGCGTGATCCTATGGTGTGTGTGTTAGTTGTGTGCATCCTATTCATGCAGAGGCTGGGTGTGGCTCATTGTAATTCTACCCCTTGATGCTATATCATGAGTCAATAAAAACATCCTTTATAAAAACATAGTAGATAGAGTAGTTCTCAAAATGGGAAGGTGTAGAAAAGGCAAAGTCAAAATTCAAATATTCCGGTTAAAAAGGAGCGGGGGTACCGAATCTATATTGTAATCCAAAAAGAAGCAAACTGAGAAGGCTTGAATCTGCCGATGAAAAATATTGCGCTTGGAAGTGCGAGAGCTAGCATAGAGAGTATCAATTGGATCAACATTATGGAAACAAAAGAAGCGGCGTTTCTGACTTATGAAAGATGGATTGATTCTTTGAGAATGAGTAAGTCTAACAAGGAGCTCGGTAGCATGAGAATATAAAAACTTTTTGAGGTACCGAGGCTTAGAAAAACTCAAATTAGGAAAGCCATAAAATGTTTTTCTGAAGCATTCGGTCTAAGATATGTCCTTGGAGTTCGTACCAAAGTACTTTGCTTGTGTCCTTTTTAGTACAGTTGTCCTACACTCATGAGCCTAAAATAACATTCTAATAGCTTGAGGAAGACAACAACTTGAAACGTAGGTAGGTGTCACCATTAATGTTCCACTAATAGACGTCAGACCAGTGTAAGAAAATTAGTCGTAGTCCTTGAAATAAAATCATTGAAAGCATTAGTTCTCTCAAGTGGGTTTGTGATAAATCACCAAAACCAATGGGGTAAATTAGATGCACTTTGAAGTATGCATATCTCAAAGAAATGTAATTTTTGGGGTTTCCATAATGGCCTTCGCATGATCGTTGGACCAAAACAAAGTATAAGAATGCATAGTTATAACTAGTTTCTAACTAAACTAAACCTCACCCCGAATTGGGGGAATTCTAAGGATGGGCATGGGAGGGGGTGGGGTTTCAACCTGAGGATTTTTTCCAACCTAAATACAGACTATGCAAACTACCTATTGTGTTTTATTCCGAAAATACATCCCTTGCCCAAAACGAGGTAGGGCAACAACTATAGATGGCTATGGAAGAAGTTATGGAGTGTCATAATATATGTTTCATCCATATCTTCATATGTTATCATGATAACTTTAAAGTCCTGAAATTTGCGATATGCACTTGAAGCTCCGCTGTCATTCCCATGGCTTAAAAGTCACTGATTGGAGAGCATGTTGTGTTTTTGCACGTAGATCCATTGGCTTTAAGGTGTGATAGGTCATCGCCCTATGCTTTAACCTATCATGACAACAGTGGCAACAAATGCGGAAATCCAACTCGGTGCCCAGGCTCATCTGCTCTCGGTCAGAAAAAAAATCAAAACAAATACTAAAAAAATACAAACCCCGATTTGTCTTTTTTGCTGAGAGCTACTCAGATGTCCAAATGAGTTGAAATTTGGAGCGGACCTACGTATCGAATTATCTACCAAACATTTTTTTTTAATTTTTCTAGTATTTGTTATGATTTTTTTGTCAGTGCACCTAAGCCCGGGAGCAGAAACGCCGCGTCCCAACAAATGCTAATGTTACGTTTGATTTGGTAAATGGTTCTCTTTGTGTTGTGTATCTTTTGGTTATATTAGAAATCTTTGTGGTCCATATGTGCATAATTTGTTCAATAAATCAATAATGTCAGATCGTCCTAAAATAAACTTGAGAAGAAATTCATCGATAGGTTCGACAGAAGCTGCCACGTACCTATGAAACTCAATTGATTATTATATCCATATTATTGAAGTTTATTTTTGTAGAATGTTATTCAATTCCAGAAGTTGTGAGTTCCGTAAGACCTGTAATATTGGCCCAATCGAAGACCCAAATTTCTTGAGCTAAATTTAGCTTTTTTTTGAGGAAGTAATTTAGCTTGGACCCTGGTAAGTGCCATACGAGTGGCACCAATACATGGCAACTCCAAACATTTTTTGTCCCAGGTTTAGTGACGCGATGATGACAGCTTTAGTTGTCAAGCATTACAACTTTTTTGAATGGTAGGTTTTACTCTCTTTTTTGAGTTTTTTAGATGACAACTTAGTTTTTAAAAAGTCAGGCCAAAGTGCTTCGTGACACACGTGTGGCACTTATCATTCAATTTGTCTAATTCACATCTAGATGTTTTTTAAGAATGTCACATCTAACCTCCCACAAGTATATAATGCATCAACAAGAAACAAAAAAAACTAGGACAAAAAAATAGACTTTGGGTTTACCTTTAGTAGCGGGCGTATGCCGCGGCATCAATAAATCATTATGTAATGTATATAAGGCGTTTTAGAGACTTGATGAAGGTTGTATCTACGATCCACGAAATATCTAATCTCCAAAGGTAGGTGAATCAGACTGAAGCGAGCGACCACATCCTCACAATTCTGCCCCCAATCCACACATTCGCCTCCAGCCCTCTCTCAAGCCACACAAACCGCAGCCCGGAACCAATGGAACAAAACAAGAAGCCGGCACCACCACCACGGTGCGCGCCAAGACAAGGCAGGGGAGAGAAATTCGTCAATCCGCAGCACCAAAGCAATGGCCGCCGCGACCACCACCACCTCCCGCCCGCTTCTGCTGTCCCGCCAGCAGGCGGCGGCTAGCTCCCTCCAATGCCGCCTCCCCAGGAGGCCCGGAAGCAGCCTCTTTGCCGGCCAGGGCCAGGCGTCGACTCCGAATGTGCGGTGCATGGCAGTCGTGGACACGGCCTCGGCGCCGGCGCCGGCGGCGGCTAGGAAGAGGAGCAGCTACGACATGATCACGCTGACGACGTGGCTGCTGAAGCAGGAGCAGGAGGGGGTCATCGACAACGAGATGACCATCGTGCTGTCCAGCATATCCACGGCGTGCAAGCAGATCGCCTCGTTGGTGCAGCGCGCGCCCATCTCCAACCTCACCGGCGTCCAGGGCGCCACCAACGTGCAGGGCGAGGACCAGAAGAAGCTCGACGTCATCTCCAACGAGGTAAGTACATACTAGGAGTAAGCAAATTAACAAGACGAACGTCCAACAGCAATTAACTGAGAACGATGTACTGTACGCGCGCGCGCAGGTGTTCTCGAACTGCCTGAGGTGGAGTGGCCGCACCGGCGTGATCGCATCGGAGGAGGAGGACGTGCCGGTGGCGGTGGAGGAGAGCTACTCGGGCAACTACATCGTGGTGTTCGACCCGCTCGACGGCTCCTCCAACATCGACGCCGCCGTCTCCACCGGCTCCATCTTCGGCATCTACAGCCCATCCGACGAGTGCCACATTGGCGACGACGCAACCGTATGTAATCAAGACCTGAATTTCCCCTTCTCCTTCCGCACCCGCGGCTCACTCGTGCGCTAACAGAAATTTGCTCGCCTCGAGCGTGCAGCTTGACGAAGTGACGCAGATGTGCATAGTGAACGTGTGCCAGCCAGGGAGCAACCTGCTCGCCGCCGGCTACTGCATGTACTCGAGCTCGGTCATCTTCGTGCTCACCATCGGCACCGGGGTGTACGTGTTCACGCTGGACCCGATGTACGGCGAGTTCGTGCTGACGCAGGAGAAGGTGCAGATCCCAAAGTCGGGCAAGATCTACTCCTTCAACGAGGGCAACTACGCGCTCTGGGACGACAAGCTCAAGAAGTACATGGACAGCCTCAAGGAGCCCGGCACCTCCGGCAAGCCCTACTCCGCGCGCTACATCGGCAGCCTCGTCGGCGACTTCCACCGGACCATGCTCTACGGCGGCATCTACGGGTACCCCAGCGACCAGAAGAGCAAGAACGGCAAGCTGCGGCTGCTCTACGAGTGCGCGCCCATGAGCTTCATCGCTGAGCAGGCCGGCGGCAAAGGCTCCGACGGCCACCAGAGGGTACTCGACATCATGCCCACAGCGGTACGCTTGTATGAAATCACTAGTGCACTTAGAATGCGCGGTTAAATTGGAGATCTTAATCGGTTGTTGTCGATGCGTTTTGTGCAGGTCCATCAGAGAGTGCCTCTGTACGTCGGGAGCGTGGAGGAAGTGGAGAAGGTGGAGAAATTCTTGTCTTCAGAGTAGAACAAGAACGAGGGAGGGATACACAGGCTGTTTCTTCCAAGAAATTATTGTAACTAATATATAATGTAGCCCTTTTCTTGTGATGCGGAAAATATATTTGAAGAATTCCAATTGGATTGTGAGGTCAAGGCGTGTCAATTCTTTGCTGTCTCCTACAAATGGCCAAAAGGTTATAATGGTGTCGCTCCCAGACATCTCAAGACACCATGAAAAACCAAGTGTCTGTTTAATACTCTTTTCATCCGAAAAAGCTTGTCTCAATTTTGTCATCATCTGAGGGACACATTTTCTCGGACGAAGGGAGTACCAACCAGAAGTAGAAAGCAGCTTACACAGGGGTGGTCAGATACCAAATCGGATCAGAAGTGAAGTGTTTTGCTATACAAGTCTTGACCGCTGTTTGAGTCGCAAACTTGATAAAATGCCACCTATTCGGGTTTGGCCTCCACTTATCAGTGATACATGACAGGATCATTCTATCACATTTTACTGCCTAGCTAGTTGTAACATTGTGACAATTTTGGTACGCCAACATTGGCAGCTTCAAGACTTCAATTTTGACAATTTTTAGGAGCTCTTCTACTACACCCAAAATTAATGTGAGCCGTCCATTTTCATTGATGCAATGACCAATACACAATTTGGTACTCCAAAACCAAGCCCGGACGGAATACTTATTTGAAAAGTCATGGAGTACCTTGACCTAAGGGGCAAAATGATAATCACATCGATCCTGTCATTATTACCTATGGGTCTATCTTAGTATTTTGGTTGCCCCTCAGTTATGTATGCGCCTAACATAATCCTCATTTGGTTGAACCCTAATTAATGCTATAGCCTTGTGAGCGCACGACTCGTCGATCCCTACGAAGTCATAAAACTGGACATTGCACCGTCGTTTGATCAAGGATAGCCGACAAGAGCATGTGCTTGCCTTGCCCTCATTGGCTCATCCTCGATAGCGACGATAGGGGCAGCGAGCGGTGATGGGTGCTCACATCTGATAGACAAAGGCCAACAACAGCAAGCGCCGACTCAAGGGATTAACGACTTACCGTGAATACTTTTTTCTTATAGTCTTCTCAATTTCTGGTTTTCCTAAATTGTCAATTCATAATAGAAGATTATCATCATTATACTTAATTTACTGATTGGTAGTGTAGCGTTCTTTCTTGAAATAGAGCACCACAAACACTAATTTATAGTTTCCTTGTTATTGTGGCAAATGTAAACTTTTACTTTTTATATTATATTTCATATTGGAAAAAATAGCGTTTCATACTCATGTTGGAAATCCTGGCTTCGCCACTGAGTAAGATAGTTACAGACGACTGCCACAACGCTAGCAATTTCCTCAGTGTGTGTGTGTGTTGGGTGGGGGGGGGGGGGGTCTACACAATGTGCAACCGTGATCGTCCCCATACCTACGAGGCTATGCTAACTTTAACTAACTTGGCCTCCCTTCCTTGAGACAACAACAACCTGATCTAATACACCCGATGCGAAAGTGTCGAGCGGTTATGCCTGGAGCTTGACACCATTTGCATTGGTTGGCACAATCAGACTTCATTTGACGATTCGGTTATGTGCATTCAAG
This sequence comes from Triticum urartu, assembly GCF_003073215.2. Taxonomy (NCBI): domain Eukaryota; kingdom Viridiplantae; phylum Streptophyta; class Magnoliopsida; order Poales; family Poaceae; genus Triticum; species Triticum urartu. The sequence goes on along the minus strand of NC_053025.1, from coordinate 493,896,092 downwards.
GGACAGTTGAAGCCCCTTCACGGAGAGCAGCGAGCTCCGCTTCTAGCATGTATCCACAGTTGTAAAGCACTATAATCGTCGTGAAGATTATCGCTTTTGTATGGTCTCTGAGTAGCATCCCCGCATCGGCTATGCCATCCTCGTCCACGGCCATGCCATCGACATTAAGCTTACCACATCCAGGTTTCGTGGGTCTCCATTTCTCAGCATGCAATATAGGCTTATGACGAGTGCCAACAATGATTATGCATTGTACAACTTGTTTTCCTTTCACCCGGCGGCCCTGGAGGTGTTGTTGCTGCGACAGAAGGGAGGTGACATGGTTGCATGGGAAACTTCTGGAAGTTTCAATTGGGATTACCGGTTTCGGATGCATCATCTCATTACGTACATGCCATGCCCTCCACATGATCATCAATGACATAAGATGAAAGTATCCGGGAGTTTATCGAGCAGTCTCAAGATCCACTCCCGCTCTGAGTTTGGAGGTCATCATCGACTAGTAGATCCCACACCTCTTCCATAACATGCCAGAGGTCGGCAACATCGAGACAACTAGTTGAAGAATATTATGATCTTTCTAAAATGTCATGTACTTTTTTTTATCCACAAACTTTCTTTGAGTTTGCAATTATTTTTCAAATTCTTTAACATTTTTCTAATTCGTGAACTTTTCTTGAATTCATGAACACTGTTTTGAATTGGTGAACTTTTTTTAGTTGACGAACATTTTTTTAACATTTTATTGAATTTTTGACTTATTCGCAAAAAAAATTTAACACATAGAAAAAACGTACTTGAATGAAGCACCCTTTTTAGCAACGAATGAAGCACCTATATTTATTCATGAAAAAAATGAAGCACCTTTTTTCAGACAAAAAAATGAAGCACCTGCATGTAGGGAGGTGACCTCCGGGCCCCCAAAATCTCAGGACCGGGCCTAGAGGTGAGCACCTGTCGTGCAAAAAAAAAAGTACAGTATGTTCCTGCGTTCTGGGCAGGCCCATTATAGGGATAGCTGTTGGCCACACAACATGTATTACACTTGACTACCCCTCAAAAAAAATGTATTACACTTGACTGCATTCCCTCAAAAAAAAATTACACTTGACTGCATCACCTCTGTCTCAATAAAAAAACTTGACTGCTTTACCGCTGCACCACAGGACGGGGTTATGAATGAACATCAGTCAATCAAAACTTAGATATACTATATATACCTCAAATAGATATAGTATATCGCACTGAGAATGACAGGTTCGGTGTTTTTCAACTTAAAATGTGCCAGGTTAAATTACTCAAACATCAACCCGATAGGCCAGCTACGTCGTTTGTAGGTAAACTATTTTGAATCATAGTCAAAATCAGGGGTACAGAGACTTGCTAGAGAGAAGAAAGAGGGAGGATGTGAATGCACTCTTATGAAATGTGAAAAAAATGTAAACTATTTTGAATGACAGGTTCGGTGTTTTTATGAATGCAAGTATGCATATCTTACTCTTATGAACACCTTCGAGAGATGATTGACGAAGATACCATAGGTGCCTCGTTGTCAAGGGCAGACCGCTTACCATTGAAAGAATAAAACTATAAAATTCTGAATATATCCAAAGACATATGATTACACATAACAAATCTAGGACTTGAACCCGATGAACGAGTTTCGCCAAAAAAATGACCATTTAAACTATGCTTAAGACATGTACAATGGTTGATAAGACAATCTTATGTTAAGTCTCACATGTAGTTTAGAGATGACAATAAAAATATGTCTATAATGGGTTATCTCTTAACCTTATCTTCAAAAGCTAACTATTTTTAAAATATCGTAAGACATATTGTATTAAAAGAACATCTCTTAAATAAGAGAAGACTAACTTTTTTAATGATTTTTCTTTCCTTCACCCCCAATGTTTATTCTACGTGGCACTTTTTTTTCTTTCGAAAAGGGGTTTTACCCCAGCCTCTGCATCAGATAGATGCATACGGCTCATAATATTAAAACGATAAACCAGCAACAAGTCTTCAAGTCTCGAAGTGTGAAAATAAACAAAAGCTCAAAAGAGCTAAGACAACAAGCCACAACCGGCTGGCAAATAAAATAGGAGCACTACATGCCTATCCTATTACATGACCGCCATCCAAACCGGTTAAAAATATCCCGAGCTACCATCTCCCATCGGGTAGACGCAGTAACCAAACGCTCCCTGGCCTCCGTCGGAGTGAGTAGCGACCACATACGGATGAACGCCGTGGCCCTGAAGACAACATGCAAAAAGTGAATGTTCGTTGATCTGTTAAAAACTAAATCATTCCTGCAGTTTCAGACTGCCCAAAATAAAGCACAAACGCCAACACGAATGTGCCTCGCTGTATCGGAATCAACCCATCAAGCCACGTTCCAAATAACATGTTGATAGAGGTGGGCGGATTAATATTAAACGCAATATGAATCGACCGCCACAGAATCTTAGCCAACGGACAATCAAGAAAGAGATGTTTGATATTTTCGTTATGGTCACAAAAACTACATCCAGCAGAACCCACCCAGTTGCGTTTTGCCAGATTATTCTTAGTCAAAATGACTTGTTTATGCACAAACCACATAAACACTTTGATTCGCAAGGGTACCTTTACTTTCCAAACGTACATGGAGGAAGGAATGACGCTAGAGTTTATGACATCCAGATATATGAATTTGACCGAGAACACACCGTTCTTAGTAAGTTTCCAATACAACTGATCTGGCTGCTGGGACAGCTGTACATCCATCAAACGTCTTACAAGATGAAGCCAGGCCTCCCAACGATTTCCAACTAGCGTCTTCCGAAAACTAATATTGAGGGGAGTGGATTGTAAAACGGTTGCAACGTAGGCTTCTCTACGTTGAACAATGTTGTACAGAGTAGGATATTGAAGTGCAAGGGGGTCTCCTCAAGCCACATATCCTCTCAGAACCTCGTATTAGCTCCATTCCAGACTATGAATCTTGTCTTGTTGAAAAAGAGTTGATTAACTCACATCAAGCCTTTTTAGAAAGGTGAGTCAGAGGGCCTCATAGTCACCTGGGCCAGGGTTTAGCATGAAGATATTTATTACGCAGAATCTGTGCCCAAATAGCCTCTGTCTCTGACGAAAGTTTAAATAGCCACTTGCTAAGGAGACATATGTTTTTGACTTCCAGATTTTCAATTCCTAGGCCCCCTTGGTCCTTCGGCCTACATATTATATCCCACTTAGCAAGCCTATACTTTCGTTTAAGCCCATCACTCTGCCAAAAGAATCGAGATCGATAAAAGTCTAACCTTTTCCCGACACCCACCGGGACCTGGAAAAAGGATAGGAGAAACATAGGCATACTGGTAAGGACCGAATTAAACAAAATTAATCGTCCTCCGTATGACATGAGCTTCCCTTTCCAACATCTCAGTTTCTTTTCAAAACGATCTTCGATGCATTTCCACTCTTTGTTAGTCAGTTTACGATGATGAATGGGTATACCTAAGTACGTGAACGGTAACGTGCCCAATTCACAACCGAACAATTGTTTATAAGCCTCCTGGTCATCATTAGCTCTTCCAAAACAAAACAATTCGCTCTTGTGGAAGTTAATTTTGAGCCCGGACAATTGTTCAAATAAGCATAGCAGAAGCTTCATGTTTCTTGCTTTCGCCAAGTCGTGCTCCATAAAGATGATAGTATCATCAGCATACTGAAGGATGGAAATACCTCCGTCAACTAGATGCGGAACAAGGCCACCTACCTGCCCCGCATCCTTAGCCCGCCCTATTAAAATAGTCAGCATATCAACCACTATGTTGAATAGGATCGGTGACATAGGATCTCCTTGCCTTAACCCTTTGTGTGTCTGGAAATAGTGACCTATGTCGTCATTCACTTTAATCCCTACACTCCCTTTTTGCGTAAAGGATTCAATCTAGTTTCTCCAGGCCGGATCAAATCCTTTCATACGCAAAGCTTGTTGAAGGAAAGGCCATTTAACTTTATCGTATGCTTTTTCAAAATCCACTTTAAAAACAATGCCATCTAGTTTTTTTGAGTGAATCTCATGGAGCGTTTCATGCAAGACAACAACCCCTTCAAGGATATTTCTATCAGTCATGAAAGCAGTCTGGGACGGATGAACTATAGAGTGCGCAATCTGCGTAAGTCTGTTCGTCCCGACCTTGGTGAAGATTTTGAAACTAACATTAAGCAGACAAATAGGCCTGAACTGCTCAATGCGAACTGCCTCTGTCTTCATAGGAAGAAGAGTTATCGTTCCAAAATTCAGCTTAAACAACTGAAGCTGCCCCGCAGAAAACTCCTGAAACATCGGCATCAAGTCTCCCTTAATGGAATGCCAACACTTTTTATAAAACTCCGCCGGAAACCCATCCGGTCCTGGAGCCTTATTATTTTTCATTTGTGCAATGGCCTCAAACTCCTCTTTCTCTGTAAAGGGAGCTGTCAAAATCTCATTCTCGTCAGTCTCAAGTTGAGGAACATCCTCAACCCTAGACTCATCTAAAGACACAAAATTCTCTTCCGGAGGTCCAAACAACTCCTTATAATAGTTGGTAATGTAGACTTTCAGATTTTCTTGACCAACTATCGTCCCTTCGTCTTGTTCTAATTGGAAAATTCTCTTTTTACGATGCTTCCCATTAGCTATCATATGAAAGAATTGAGTGTTATCCTCGCCTTGTACGATTTTGTGAACCTTAGCTTGCAACGCCCACTTAAATTCCTCCTCGCGGAGAAGCTTTTTCAGCCGCAACTCCGCCTCCATCTTAGTTTCCAACTCACTGGTATCTAAGATAGAAGTTTCAGCTTTAACTTCAAGGTTCTGAATAAGTAGAAGAAGTATTTCCTTCTCCGCCTTATAAATCCCATGCGTATGCTTAGCCCATCCCCGAAGGAACCTTCGAAGATGACGAATCTTGCATTGCCATCGCTCAATGGGCGACCTTCCTCCTGAGTCTTTAGCCCCCTCCCGAGCTAACAACTCGAGGAACCCTTCTCTTTCAAACCATGCAAGTTCAAACGAGAAAATATTCTTGTTACCCACATGTGTTTAAACACCCGAGTCGACTAGTAACGATGTGTGATCTGAGACACCTCGTGTCAACGCCTGCACAGTTACCAAGGGAAACTTATGTTCCCATTCGACACTAGCTAAAACATGGTCAAGCTTCTCAAAAGTCGGTACCGGTAAAGAGTTAGCCCAAGTGAATTTCCTACCCGAGAGCTCTATCTCTCTGAGATCCAAGCTTTCGATGATGGTATTGAACATAAACGACCATCTGCCGTCAAAATTATCATTATTCTTTTCCTCTTTTCTTTGGATAATGTTGAAATCACCCCCACTAAGATAGGGAGCTGCTCGTTACCGCAGACACGGACCAGATCCGCCAAGAAATCTGGCTTGAGCTCTGGTTGCACGGCTCCGTAAACTGCCACCAAAGCCCAATCAAACCCATCTGCCTTAGTTCTAACCCGAAACTTTACTGCAAACTCTCCCAAAACTACACTTCGAACTTCCAAAGTTTCGCACTTAACCCCAAGTAAAACCCCACCGGATCTTCCTCGAGGGGGGAGGCAATGCCAGTCAAAATCTACCCCCAGATAAAGTGCTAAGAAATTGTGAAGTGAAGTTGCCTCTTCCAGTCTCAGACAACGCAATAAAATCCAAGTGATGTTCAAGAGAAGCATCCGCTAGAAACCTTCTTTTAGCCAAGTTTTTAAGACCTCTGCTATTCCAGAAAATGCCTCTCATATTTCATCATGATTTTTTTAGCGGTACAGATCCTAGCGCTTCTACACGCGGCCGAGACTGGATAAACCTTCCGTTTCCAAGTCCATTTAGGCTTAACGCGATCTTCATATTGGTCACCACACTCAGGCTCTGCTGCAATCACCAAGGACTCATCTACATGAATAGAGGTCTCAGGATAGGCAAACCCCTCCTCCTCCGTCTCCGGTAACGCAGGGTCAAGATCGGCACACAAACCATCAAGAACCCTAACCCCAAGCGCATCGATCTCCGAATCATTCATAGGTTTAACGACAGCTATGTGACGAATCATATCTAACGTTCGTTCAGCTTCCGAATCAAGAATGTCATTAACCGACCTAGATATCTCCATATCATTATTACCAAGTGAGACTCCTATTTGATTTGCATTATGAACAATTTCATCATTGGTAAAATGCAAAATGGAATTCGACTTATTAACAGACATACCAGTGGAGATCTCGACGTCACGCAACTTGGCTGCCCTCATAGCACACCTCAGCTGCATGTCATCAACGTCTGGCTGCTCCTGCAGCCTCCCGCTGATCCGCCTCCCCTGAGAGACATGATCCGGGATTCCACCAAAGGCGATGACCTCCTCGCACGAAGCTCTGCTAGGGGAAAGGCCTCCTGCCCGTCCCCCAACAGCGGCGCCCCGGGCCGATGCCACCGGCGCAGCAGCACAAGACAACGGCAACTTCCGTGGCCTGTCCACGGAAGTCCAGCCATAAGCCGAGACCGGCGAAACCAGCGTAGGACGCTCCGGGGAGTGAGGCGGTAAGACGGCCATGCCATCCGACCCGCCCTCCGAAGCAGGACGCGACCTGACGGCGGCCTCCTGCACGCCCACTCCTCCGCAAGCATCCGGCGTCAAGGAAAGGAGCGCCGAGCCCGCCGTCGGCGCCGACGGCGACGGCAACTCGGAGGACCGGGCCTCCTGCCCGTCACCTCCAACCAAGGCTACCGTCACAGCCACGTCCACGATATTCGTGGGAGAGGTAGGATATAAGGGAAGGGCCACCTGCCCCTCGGCACCTCCCATCTCAACGGCCTTCGACGCACTCGTAGGCACCACAGGATTCACAGAAACAGCTCGGTCGGCCCGAAGCCTAGGCGGAGCATAGAACGCCCCCAAGGAACCAAGCTGCAAGGTGCTCGTCGAAACCGCACCAGTTGACCAAACAGGAGCAACATCACTGGAATCATACGGACCCGAAGGCCCCTTGGCCTTATCATCATCACCCTTAGCCGAATCATCCTGGTTCCCCGGAGCACCTCCTCCCTCAGAAGTGTCCATGGGATTATCATCCTCAAAATCATCGAACAGGTTAGGATCCTCATACTCAACTTCTAACTGATACAGAACACCTTCATAAGTCCAAGGCACCATGTCCGGCAGGAACTCAGTGTTAGCAACACTGACAAGTAAACGCGCCACCCCGTTAGCCCGAGTGAACGGCATATCCACCTGCTCAGTCTTGCCAATCAAAGAACCCAGGCTCCACGTCACCAAAAAGCTGTCCAGGGGATCAGATGGTGCCCCGGAAAAACATACCCAAATCTGAGTTAACGGCGTGCCCTGCGGCTCCTTCTTTTTCCACTCATCGAACTGCAACACAAAACTAGTGCCCGTGACCCTGCTCATACCAAACTTGAGGATTCTCAGCTAATCCTCCTTAGATGGGAAATCTGAAGGAAATATGCCCTAGAGGCAATAATAATGTTATTATTTTATTTCCTTATATCATGATAAATGTTTATTATTCATGCTAGAATTGTATTATCCGGAAACATAATACTTGTGTGAATACATAGACAAACCAAACGTCACTAGTATGCCTCTACTTGACTAGCTCGTTAATCAAAGATGGTTATGTTTCCTAACCATAGACATGTGTTGTCATTTGATTAATGGGATCACATCATTAGGAGAATGATGTGATAGACATGACCCATTCCATTAGCTTAGCACCCGATCGTTTAGTATGTTGCTATTGCTTTCTTCATGACTTATACATGTTCCTATGACTATGAGATTATGCAACTCCCGTTTACCGGAGGAACACTTTATGTGCTACCAAACGTCACAACGTAACTGGGTGATTATAAAGGAGCTCTACAGGTGTCTCCAAAGGTACATGTTGGGTTGGCGTATTTCGAGATTAGGATTTGTCACTCCGATTGTCGGAGAGGTATCTCTGGGCCCTCTCGGTAATGCACATCACATAAGCCTTGCAAGCATTGCAACTAATGAGTTAGTTGCGAGATGATGATGTATTACGAACGAGTAAAGAGACTTGCCGGTAACGAGATTGAACTAGGTATTGAGATACCGACGATCGAATCTCGGGCAAGTAACATACCGATGACAAAGGGAACAACGTATGTTGTTATGCGGTCTGACCGATAAAGATCTTCATAGAATATGTGGGAGCCAATATCAGCATCCAGGTTCCGCTATTGGTTATTGACCGGAGATATGTCTCGGTCATGTCTACATGGTTATCGAACCCGTAGGGTCCGCACGCTTAACGTTACGATGACATTTTTATTATGAGTTTATATATTTTGATGTACCGAAGTTTGTTTGGAGCCCGGATGTGATCACGGGACATGACGTGGAGTCTCGAAATGGTCGAGACATAAAGATTGATATATTGGAAGCCTATATTTGGATATCGGAAGTGTTCCGGGTGAAATCGGGATTTTACCGGAGTACCGGGAGGTTACCGGAACCCCCCGGGAGGTATATGGGCCTTAATGGGCTTTAGTGGAATAGAGAAGAGGTGGCCAGGGCTGGGCCGCGCGCTCCTCTCCCCTAGTCCGAATAGGACAAGGAGAAGGGGGCGGCACCCCCCCTTCCTTCTCTCTCTCCTCTTTCCCCCTCCCGAATCCTATTCCAACTAGGAAAGGGGGGGAATCCTACTCCCGGTGGGAGTAGGACTCCTCCTGGCGCGCCCTCCTCCTGCCAGCCGCACCTCCCCCTGCTCCTTTATATACGGGGGGCAGGGGGCACCCCTAGACACACAAGTTGATCCACGTGATCATATTCTTAGTCGTGTGCGGTGCCCCCTTCCACCATAATCCTCGATAATATTGTAGCGGTGCTTAGGCGAAGCCCTGCGACGGTAGTACATCAAGATCATCACCACGCCGTCGTGCTGACGGAACTCTTCCCTGACACTTTGCTGGATCGGAGTCCGGGGATCGTCATCGAGCTGAACGTGTGCAAGAACTTGGAGGTGCCATAGTTTCAGTGCTTGATCAGTCTGGCCGTGAAGACGTACGACTACATCAACCGCGTTGTGCTAACGCTTCTGCTGTCGGTCTACAAGGGTACGTAGATCACACTCTCCCTCCCGTTGCTATGCATCACCATGATTCTTGCGTGTGCGTAGGAATTTTTTTGAAATACTACGTTCCCCATCAAAATCTACTTTGTAGGATGTATCATTGAGCTTGAGCAACGACCACTGAAAGTTACCCGAAGCGAGCTCCCTCAACTGCTGAATAATCTGCGCCTCGGTCAACGGTCCATGGACCACCTTCACCACACCGGGGAAAGAGGTCTCTACCGCGGGTGCCAAGGGTGCCACACTGGGAGACTCGAAGAACATCAACTCCGAGCAGCAGACCCCGTAAATCTGAACAGAAGGCTTAGGCCCCAGCATAAGAGGACACTCAGCAGCTGTATGTTTAGGTTTCCGGCACAAGTCACATAACTTTGCAGTGCATTCAACCATAAAGTGTCCCGTTTCACCACACCGGAAACAAGTGAGCTTCTTCTTTTTAGACGCCCACTTGGACACCTTGTCAGCCTCGGATTTCTCCATACCTTGCTCAGAAGCATAATCACCAGTCTGCATGGGCTCCGGCAACGTGACTTCGGCCAGGGCTTGAACCGTCTCCACCGCCACCTGTGGTAGAATCGATCCACCGTCAGCCACCTCCGTCTCAACTGTAGTCTTCGGATGCCTTGGCGTATAGTGACGCCTGTTCCCGCCCCGCCCTCCGCGGAAACAACCCCGGAAAGAGCGGTTATTAGGGCCGACCGCACCCTCCACAAAGTTGTCGGGCGGTCCTTGGAAACCCCGGTTGGCATTGCCGTTGTCCACCCAAGCATAACCACGGCCAGCGTCGGTAGACGAAGAGCCCCGATGCAGCCCAGAACCATAAGCATCATACCCATCATCGCCCCACTGACCACGCGGAGGATTACGATCATCCCCCGCCGACGCACCCGCCCCACGGCCGTTCGCGCCTTGGCCAGTGCCACCGCGTCCACCCGCCATCTGCCTGGGCCACGGCCGTTGGGTTGGCTGCGGCTCGGCCCTTGGTGGCGGCGGCGGCGCAGCCCTAGGCTGGGGAGGCGGAGGAGGCGTGGCCTTGGGCGGCTGGGCCACCCTAGCCGGAGGCGGAGGAGGCGCCCCCCGAGGCGGCGGCGGAACCACCCGAGGCGGAGGCGCCGCACGTGCGGGGGCCGGCGCAGCAGCAGCCGCAGCCGGAGTAGCGGAGCCCCCCGCGGCCCCGGTCGGGTTCCTCACCACCGACGCAACCCGCAACGGAGGTGGCTTGGGCGGCATCGCAGCCGGACGAGATCCAGGTGGCAGGTGTCGGCCAACGCCGGCGATTCCTGGGGAGAAACGGCGCAAGGAAGCCGATGGGAAGCCAATCCTCCCGCGACGGTGAACCCTAGCAGTAACAAAGTGAGAGGGGGAGGGAGATCGTGCATGCAGGGCGATCGGTCCGGGCCCTCCTCATGCACGTCGCCCCCCCCCATTGCTACGCAAACCTGGCCAGCCCCCTGGGCCTCTAGCCCAGTACTAAGCCAGGCCCGCGTCGCAAGCAATCTCAGGCGGCCTACCTGTGCCCAAAAGAGCATTCAAACGCGCAGATCTGGCCGCCCGAATGTCACACGCAGCGGCCACCGCCGGCGATCGCTTGACACCATACGGCCGCCTTTCTTCTTTCTCCGAGTCACTCTCGTCCAACAGTCGGGACGAAAAAAATCGGACAAAGTGATAGCCGGTGGCCCCTCCTTCGGCAACGGTCCACTCCATGGTTTCACTTTCGACTTCTGACAAAGGAACCGGAGTACGGAACGAAAACGATTTCTTACTACTCACCAGAGGTTTAGGCACCAAAGTAGATGTAGCCACGCCAAGCGTAGATGGTGGCCGAACCGTCGTTTCCGGCAGATCATCATCGTCGTCATCTTCATCAGCAAGAATCCAGAAACGTCCCCCAACCCGTTGTGTAGGCTTGGGTCCGTCGGCGTCCTCCGTAAGATCCACTACCTCAGGTTGCTCGTCACAATCCATGGGTGCCTGCACACATTCAAGAACCTCGATATGGAAAATATCAATCGTTAAACGCTTACCGATCGCAAGTTCTTCGTCAATGTTGAGATGTCGTCCGGCCAAAATATCTCCATCTTCATCTCGGATCGTCATCCAACGAGACGGATGCGAGTAGATCAGGCCATTGATCCATCGCCCCGCCTTCCTATCATCTTCAAAACGCACGTACCATCTCGTAGGATTCAAAAACTCCCAATCCCGATCCGCCGTCGAGGGATCTCGACGAGAAGGTGGGGAAGGGAGTAGATCAGGCGCCGTCGCAGAAACCCCCACGAGCGCCGGCCGCAACTCATCAGGAAGAAGCGGATCCGGCGACAACCGCAGAGGCGGCAGAGGCGGAAGCGCCCCTCCGCAAGGCGGGTCTGCCGGACGGAGCGGCAGTGGTGAACACCCCCTCCCGTTGACCCCCAATCCTTCCCCCTCGGCCGTCGAGAGCGGCGGCGGTGGCTCCGGCAGGATTGGCGGCGTCGGGGACTCACGCCCGTCGCCCACCAAGTCATCCATTTTTTTCAGCTACTATTGGTCTTCTCTATAGCGTCTTTCTGTACATGCCCTTAGATAACCAGAGAAAATGAATTAAGTCTGTGGAACAAAACCTGCGTCACAGAATGTACTCTCTCTGTACCGAAATATATGTCGCTGGAGTAGCTGAAGTAGCACGTACCCCAATTAGCTCGCAGCACATGCAGACGTGTCAATTCCAGTCCAACAATGCCTACGTACTTAAGATTATCTACTACGCAACTGAAGTTTCAGAGGAGAAAGTCGATCTGTCCGGGTCCAACCGACCAAAATTAATTTAGGATTAAGCTCACCCAACGCGGTTTCGCATTCGGACGCCAGCTGCCTCCGGAACGACTGCGACATGATAGAATTTTCAACCGACCGAATGTTTGTCAAAATAAAAACTGTGAAAAATCCTAGCTTGATCCACTTATCGGGAACGAGATAAGCCGTCGGTTAATCAGGTGCTCGCCACATGAACAAACCGGGAGCTCGCGTGGCGCAACGCTGCCTGCGGGCTGCGGCTACACGTTCGTAGTTTTACTGACGGTGTCAAGTACAAACGGCCGACGTGAGAGAGAGTTAACGTCTGAGCTTGCATGCAAGACGTGCCGGTGCCGCTGCCACGCGTTGGATTGCATTTGTGAGTCATCCCATCTTTTTTAAACACAGTACTACCTACGTCTTAGTATTTTGTGCCATTTTAATCATAGATTAACTAAAATAAGAATAATACATGTCATCAAATATTATATCATTGGATTTGTATTTAAACATCGTTTTCAATGATACTATTTTTTGTTACATACATCAACATTTTATTAGTTAAATTTAAGGTCAAATTTTAGCATAAAATGCGAAGGGGATCAATAAACCAGGACGGAGGTAGTACCATCGTAGATGCGTGCACATCCCTACGAGAACCTCTGAAATATTGAGCCGCAACCCTTAAAAGTAAAATGAAAGGACTAGTGCCAAGTTTATGACTTAAAATCTGAAGATGGTTTCATCACAAAAAACCTAACCATATGAATTGCGTTTAATTTGTGCGAACCATCGTATTGCTTGTCATAATACATATGAAATATGTTTCATAATGTTTTGAGGCATGATGTTCGGACTTAGAGTTGTCATATCTTAGATATTGCCACGCGTCATATTATATTAGCCGACTAATGAAGTTGTCGTACTGTAGTTGCAATGATACATATGAAATATGTTTCAATGTTTTGAAGGGCAATGTGCAAACCTATAGCCGTCATATATCAGCCACTAACTTTTCTTCTTCATTCAAACACTTCGATATGCAAAATCTCCTTCATCTATAACTATTCTTGCTTCCGCTTCTCCATGTACTCTTTCCTTGTCCTAATTAAGACATCGATTTTTTTTCCATCACGTCCATCTCTTCTTGTCTCTTGAGCATCTCCTTCGCTCCCTTTATTCCATCGGGCCTACCCGTGGTAGGCATTGGAGTTGGGCTTCTAAGCACCATTCCTCTTTGTCACCATCATCTTCTTCACTGTTGTCCATCTCGAGAGATGAATTGCTCCACTTTACTTCTTTGGAGGAGCCTAACCATTCCTCGATTTTCACGTCTCCTTATCTTCTAGAAATTTCCAACAATATTAGAGGCCAAACCATTTGTCCGTTGAGTTGCCACTTGTTTGTACCTCTCTTGAGCTATATTAGCCTAAAACATACAAATGCTCAAATAGATGCAAGTGCTCAAAGTAATGCAAATGTGGTAACAAAAAAACAACAAGATTGCTTACATAATGGTCAACTGTGACACTGCTAGAAGGAGCTGCTTCATTTGGTCCAGAAAACCCACCCAACGGATGGGTCCATCTCTTGGATCCTACCCCATCGCTGATGTTTTACTTGATGTGCTTCCAATACTTTGGGTTCGGTTGATCTTTCAAGGCGACCGCATCAGCAGTGATCTCTTTCCATCCACTCTCAAAAGCAATATCCTCATCCCAGTGTAGTGTAAGGCCCGAATTACTTTCTTCCTCCATGAGTCAAACGGTTGAAATTGTTCAAATTTCGTATCTCACCCTCCGCATCCAATTGATCAAAATGAAACAACAATGTGTTGTCAAGATCGAAATCATTAGTCGCGACATAATCACTCCTCATACTATGGAGAAATGATTCGTCATTGAATGTTGATCCCCCAAAATCACAAATTCCTTGCTAAAATATGATATTGCACATGCTTGAGGTTATAATTTATGTCTTTCGTGTATTAGTTGCATAGATAGTTGATTGTCCAACAACATTGAGTTGACTCTGAAGTGATTAAAATTGACAATGACAGACCAATTTAACATAATCGGCTACTACACCTTCCTAAGTAGTACGTTTTTGATACATTGCCACCTATTTGGTGCTCCATTATTTTTCTTAGGTTTTTTGCATACATGCATTACATTGTGCTAAATTTAGTTTGCTAAGGAAAAATATATTAAATTGCCACATAATTTCGAACATTTTTCAAATTGATCTGATTTTGAACATGTATTGAGATGTTGTTGCTCTTTCTTCGGGAGGTAGTATATTGAGGGCATGGAATCTTCCTGATGGACCAATGTTCTGGGAAACCATATTCAAACCCTCACAACATCAGTCGTTCTTGTAGTTTTGGTTTGCATCAGCAATTTTTCATATGTGGATAATAGAATATATTAATCTTTCTATCGCTTATTTAGAGTGATGAATTTCCTTTTTGCTGTCATACAATAAAGTCATAAAGGATAATGGATTTATGATGTTCAAGCATTTATGGAGTCATTAATTAGGGAAATTAGTTCAGGGTATACATAATCACATACCCTTAGTAATTTTCAAAAATATCAGGAATACAATACTATTTCAATTTATGTGCAACCAATACATCAAGCAGGTTGTTCAATCACCTGGGAATGATATTGTATACATTATTAGAATCGATGGTTCCTCAAAGGTAGATGTTTATTAAAGGAGGCCCAAGAGTTGTTGCCAGGTGGATTATGTGGTGAAATGTAACTTAGTTCAAATAATATGTTGCTAGTATCACATGAGAGAAGGTCAACTCTATTTATTGTTGAAATCAAGGGTGAGAGCATCAACAATAACATGATGCAGATTTTAGATTTTCTTCAAGACTTTCTAGAATGGTTAAATTGCTATCCTCAACGTCCAATGGTATCGCAGCTTTGCAATAATCTTCTAATGTTCTCTCCTAAATCGTAAGGTATCGATGGGTTGGAAGTAATCCACTCACTTCTTCTCCACGAGGCGATCGATTTGACCAGGTCTGGAGCTACATGCTGATATGTAATTACCTTATCGGCTACCTAGGGCTAAGTGACCCGGTGCATGGTTGATACGTCTCCGTCGTATCTACTTTTCCAAACACTTTTGCCCTTGTTTTGGACTCTAATTTGTATGATTTGAATGGAACTAACTCGGACTGATGCTGTTTTCAGCAGAATTGCCATGATGTCATTTTATGTGCAGAAAACAAAAGTTCTCGGAATGACCTGAAACTCCACGGAATATCTTACAATAAATAATAAAAAATCCTCGTCAAAGATGAAGACCAGGGGGCCCACACCCTGTCCACGAGGGTGGGGGCGCCCCCCCCTAGGGCGTGCCCCCTACCTCATGGGCCCCCTGGAGACCTCCCGGCTCCAACTCCAACTCTATATATCTGCTTTCGGGGAGAAAAAAATAGGAGAGAAGATTTCATCGCGTTTTACGATACGGAGCCGCCGCCAAGCCCTAAAACCTCTCGGGAGGGCTGATCTGGAGTCCGTTCGGGGCTCCGGAGAGGGGAATCCGTCGCCATCGTCATTATCAACCATCCTCCATCACCAATTTCATGATGCTCACCGCCGTGCGTGAGTAATTCCATCGTAGGCTTGCTGGACGATGATGGATTGGATGAGATTTATCATGTAATCGAGTTAGTTTTGTTAGGGTTTGATCCCTAGTATCCACTATGTTCTGAGATTGATGTTGCTATGACTTTGCTATGCTTAATGCTTGTCACTAGGGCCCAAGTGCCATGATTTCAGATCTGAACCTATTATGTTTTCATCAATATATGAGAGTTCTTGATCCTATCTTGCAAGTCTATAGTCACCTATTATGTGTTATGATCCGTTAACCCCGAAGTGACAATAATCGGGATACTTACCGGTGATGACCGTAGTTTGAGGAGTTCATGTATTCACTATGTGCTAATGCTTTGTTCCGGTTCTCTATTAAAAGAAGGCCTTAATATCCCTTAGTTTCCATTAGGACCCCGCTGCCATGGGAGGGTAGGACAAAAGATGTCATGCAAGTTCTTTTCCATAAGCACGTATGACTATATTCGGAATACATGCCTACATTATATTGATGAATTGGAGCTAGTTCTGTGTCACCCTATGTTATGACTGTTACATGATGAACCGCATCCGACATAATTATCCATCATTGATCTGATGCCTACAATCTTTCCATATATTGGTTTACGCTTATTTACTTTCCCGTTGCTATTGTTACAATCACTACAAAATATCAAAAATATTACTTTGTTTTCGTTACTCTTTTGTTACCGTTACCATCACTATCATATTACTATGCTACTAAACACTTTGCTGCAGATACTAAGTTTCCAGGTGTGGTTGAATTGACAACTCAGCTGCTAATACTTGAGAATATTCTTTGGCTCCCCTTGTGTCGAATCAATAAATTTGGGTTGAATACTCTACCCTCGAAAGCTGTTGCGATCCCCTAAACTTGTGGGTTATCAAGACTTATTTATGGCGCCGTTGCCGGAGAGCATAGCTCTATTCTTTGAGTCACTTGGGATTTATATCTGCTGGACACTATGAAGAATTTGAAAGACGCTAAGACAATAATTTATCCCTCAACTACGAGGGGAGGTAAGGAACTGCCATCTAGCTCTGCACTTGATTCACCTTCGGTTATGAGTAAGCTTGCGACACCTAAACCTGCTTCTGCTATTCGTTCTAATATGTCGCATGTTATTGATGATGCTACTTCTGCTATACATGATATTTATGATGAAACTACTTCTATGCTTGATACCACTGTGCCACTTGGTGATTTTCTTGAGGAACGACTTGCTAGGGCTAGAAAGATTGAAAATATTGAATCTGATTATGATGATGAAAGTGATGATGAAGAATCACTTGTTATTCCTGAGGGTTATTTATTTGATCAAGAAGCTTCTTTAGCTATTTTAGCTTGCAAATATAGATATGAAATCAAAAGGTTATTAGCTAAATGGAATAAGCAATCTCTAAATGCTAGGATGAAATCTGACCCTGCTTTTGCTACTTCACCTATCCGTGTTACTGATAAGGATTATGAATTCTTTATTGATCCTGATATAATTACTTTGGTTGAATCTGATCCTTTTCATGGCTATGAATCTGAAACTGTTGTGGCACATCTTACTAAATTAAATGATATACCACCCTGTTCACTAATGATGAGAGATCTCGCTACTTTTATATCCTTAAAATATTTCCGTTCTCATTAAAGGTTTATGCTAAGATATGGTTTAATTCCCTTGATCCTGGTTGTGTGCGTAGCCCCCAGGATATGATTTACTACTTCTCCGCTAAATATTTCCCTACTCATAAGAAACAAGCTGCTTTAAAGGAAATATACAACTTTCTGCAAATTAAAGAAGAGAGTCTCCCACAAGCTTGGGGGAGGCTTCTCAAGTTACTTAATGCTTTGCCTGATCATCCTCTTAAGAAAAATGAAATATTTGATATCTTTTATAATGGACTAACCGATGCTTCCGGAGATTACCTGGATAGTTATGCTGGTTCTCTTTTCAGGGAAAGAACACCGGATGAAGCTGAAATCTTATTGAATAATATGTTGACAAATGAAAATAATTGGGCACCTCCTGAGCCAGCTCCTGCTCCAATTAATGATCCTATTCCTAAACCAACTCCGAAGAAGAGAGGTGTTCTATTTCTCAGTCCCGAAGATATGCAAGAGGCAAAGAAATCTATGAAAGAAAAAGGTATTAAAGCTAAAGATGTTAAGAATTTACCTCCTATTGAAGAAATACATGGTCTTAATTTACCGCCTGCCGAAGAAACATATGATCTTGATCCTTTACTTATTGAAGAACCTCCAGACCTCGATAACCCGACACAGGTAGTAAAGGTAAATTCTCTCTATAGATATGATAAAGCTGAAATCCGTCCTGCTAAAATTGCTAGTCAATGCTTGGATGAGTTTGATAATTTTATGTTTAAGCAAGAAGACTTCAATGCTTATTTTGGTAGACAATTAAAACAAGATGCTGATATGATTAAATATTTGGGTGATTATATGGCTAATATTAGAGGTGAACTTAAACTTGTTAGCAAACATGCTTCTATGGTTACCACTCAAGTAGAACAAGTACTTAAAGCTCAAAATGAATTGCTCAATGAGATGAATAGTAAGAAAAATGATTATGATTATGCTGTTAAAGTGGCTACTAGAACTGGTAGAATGACTCAGGAACCTTTGTATCCTGAAGGCCACCCTAAGAGAATTGAGCAAGATTTTCAGAGAAATAACATTGATGCACCTAGTTCTTCTAAACGGAAGAAAAAGAAAAATGATAGAACTGTGCAAACTTCTAGTGAACCTATTGCTGAACCACCTGATAATCCAAATGATATCTCTATGTCTGATGCTGAAACACAATCTGGCAATGAACATGAACCTAATGAAAATGTTAATGATGATGTTCATAATGATGCTCAACCTAGTAATGATAATGATGTAGAAATTGAACCTGCTGTTGATCTTGATAACCCACAATCAAAGAATCAACGTTATGATAAGAAAGACTTTGTTGCTAGGAAACATGGTAAAGAAAGAGAGCCTTGGGTTCAGAAACCCATGCCTTTTCCTCCCAAACCATCCAAGAAAAAGGATGATGAGGATTTTGAGCGCTTTGCTGAAATGATTAGACCTATCTTTTTGCGTATGCGATTAACTGATATGCTCAAAATGAATCCTTATGCTACACATGAAAGATATTGTTACAAATAAAAGAAATATACCAGAAGCTGAAATTTCCACCATGCTTGCTAATTATACTTTTAAGGGTGGAATACCAAAGAAACTTGGAGATCCAGGAGTACCTACTATACCATGCTCCATTAAAAGAAACTATGTTAAAACTGCTTTATGTGATCTTGGAGCCGGTGTTAGTGTTATGCCTCTCTCTTTATATCGTAGACTTGACTTGAATAAGTTGACACCTACTGAAATATCTTTGCAAATGGCTGATAAATCAACTGCTATACCTGTCGGTATTTGTGAGGATGTGCCTGTTGTGGTTGCAAACGTTACTATTTTAACGGACTTTGTTATTCTTGATATTCCCGAGGACGATAGTATGTCTATTATTCTTGGAAGACCTTTTTTGAATATTGCAGGGGTTGTTATTGATTGCACTAAAGGCAATGCCACTTTTCATGTTAATGGTAATGAGCATACGGTACACTTTCCGAGGAAACAACCTCAAGTTCATAGTATCAATTCTATCGGAAAAATTCCATCGATATTGGAGGTTTTGAATTTCCTCTTCCTACTGTCAAGAAGAAATATGATATACTTATTATTGGGGATGTGCATATCCCCGTTGAGGTAACCTAGTTTTATTCGAAATTTCTCCGGTTTCATGTTAATCGAATGAGTTTGTTAACAAGACTTGATCAACCTTGTTAGTGGATTCCTTTTGATGAGCATGAGATGGATAAAACTGGAAGCACAACCTTCTGTACCCTCTCTATACTTTCTGTTATTTAGTTGAAATAAAGTAAAAATAAATAATTTTCTGTCTGTTATTAATTATCCGTGCAATATAAAAATACCTCGAAAATAAAAGTTCTCCAAATGCCCTGAAAATTAAATATGATTTTTTCTAGAATATTTGAGGATTTATGGAACAAAGAACACACCAGGGGGGCCAACCACCTTGCCACGAGGGTGGAGGGCGCGCCCCCTGCCTCGTGGGCCCATGATGGCCCTCTTCCACTTATTCCTGCACTCATCCTCTTCTTCTTCCTCCCACAAACACGAAAAACCAACTCAAGCACGAGTTCCAGCCCTCTTTGTTGCCATTTTCGATCTCCTTGCTCAAAGCACCTCTCACAAAACTGTTTGGGGAGATTGTTCCTTGGTATGTGACTCCTCCATTGGTCCAATTAGTTTTTATTCTAGTGCTTTATTCATTGCAAATTTTTGCTGCTTGGGTGACCTTGTTCTTGAGCTTGTATGTCAAATTTATATGGTCAAAAGTATTTTTGATGCATGATATAGGCCCTAGGCACTTGTAGGAGTAGTTGCTATCAATATTATTGAGTTTGGTTTACTTTTATTTTGAAGTTACAAAAAATTTCAGAATTTCTCAGAAAATGATGAGGAGATTATTGAGGGGCTCATAGAGCCAAAGCTCGAAGGAAAAGGCACCGAAGCCTAAGTATAATTTGCCGCGCACCGCGGAGGTTCGGGAGTGTGAATGGCCTTCCGAGGATTTTTTAAGAGCAGCCGGGATTTATGAAGATTTTCATGAGTTGGCTCAGACTGCAGGCCTTACCGCTTTCCTTCATGACCAATGCGATCAGTATCTCTTGCTCACAAATATCTTTGTGCAAAACTTTCATTTTCATTCTAAGAACTCACCACCTACGGTGGAATTTCATTTATATGATGAGCATAAGGAGATGTCACTTTATGATTTCTGTCGGATTTGTTTAGTCCCTTTCGGGGGCAAGTCAGAAGAACCACATCGTGATGATGTGGAGGGATATATTGACACTATCATTGTAGGGGAAACAAGGAAGGTTTCCGATGCACGAATCACTAGCATACATTTTCCTGTTTTACGCTACTTTGCATTATTTGCTAGTCGTTGCTTAATTGGTCGCGGAAACTGTGGAAACCTAAGTATCCCTGATATTATCATTTTGCACCACGGCTTATACGGTGATAACTCTTTTAGTATGGGCGGCATTATTGCTAGACGGTTAAGTATGAACTGTACTAAGGGTCCCATCTTTGGAGGCATCTATGCTACACGCCTAGCTGCACATTTTAACATAACTATTAGGCATGCTGAGAAGGAAGAAAAAGTGTTGCCTCGTGTTTATCTAGATTATAAAAGTATGGTGGCACATGATTTTATTATTAAGAATAGGGCAGGAGAGCTTAAATATCAATTGTTTTTTAATAAACATCATCCTGAGACTATTACATTGCCTGCTCCTTCTTTGTTTGATTTGACTGTAGGCACGTACCTTGTTCCGTTGACGGCTATTTACGCCTACTGGAACCCTGCACCAACCGAGGAGCCAGAACCGGAACCACAATTTGATCCTTCACGACAGTCTAACTATCAGTGGGATCCGGAGATGATTGCCAGTCAGTGGCAATCGGTGTTGGGGAACGTAGTAATTTCAAAATTTTCCTACGCACACGCAAGATCATGGTGATGCATAGCAACAAGAGGGGAGAGTGTTGTCCACGTACCCTCGTAGACCGAAAGCGGAAGCGTTAGCACAACGCGGTTGATGTAGTCGTACGTCTTCACGATCCGACCGATCCAAGTACCGAACGCACGACACCTCCGAGTTCAGCACACGTTCAACTCGATGACGTCCCTCGAACTCCGATCCAGCCAAGTGTTGAGGGAGAGTTTCGTCAGCACGACGGCATGGTGATGATGATGATGATGTTCTACCGACGCAGGGCTTCGCCTAAGCACTGCTAAGATATGATCGAGGTGGATTATGGTGGAGGGGGGCACCGCACACGGCTAAGAGATCAAGAGATCAATTGTTGTGTCTTTGGGGTGCCCCTGCCCCCGTATATAAAGGAGTGGAGGAGGGGGAGCGCCGGCCCTCTCTATGGCGCGCCCTAGGGGAGTCCTACTCCCACCGGGAGTAGGATTCCCCCTTTCCTAGTAGAACTAGGAGCCCTTCCAAGTAGTAGGAGTAGGAGGGAAGGAAAGGGAAGGAAAAAGGAGAAGGAAGGAAGGGGGCGCCCCCCCTCCCTAGTCCAATTCGGACCAGCCCATGGGGAGGGGTGCGGCCACCTTTTGAGTCCTTTCTCTCCTTTCCCGCATGGCCCATTAAGGCCCAATACGAATTCCCGTAACTCCCCGGTACTTCCGAAAATACCCGAATCACTCGGAACCTTTTCGATGTCCGAATATAGTCGTCCAATATATCGATCTTTACGTCTCGACCATTTCGAGACTCCTCGTCATGTCCCCAATCTCATCCGGGACTCCGAACTCCTTCGGTACATCAGAACACATAAACTCATAATATAACCGTCATCAAACTTTAAGCGTGCGGACCCTACGGGTTCGAGAACTATGTAGACATGACCGAGACACGTCTCCGGTCAATAACCAATAGCGGAACCTGGATGCTCATATTAGCTCCTACATATTCTACGAAGATCTTTATCGGTCAAACCGCATAACAACATACGTTGTTCCCTTTGTCATCGGTATGTTACTTGCTCGAGATTCGATCGTCGGTATCTCAATACCTAGTTCAATATCGTTACCGGCAAGTCTCTTTACTCGTTCCGTAACACATCATCCCGCAACTAACTCATTAGTTGCAATGCTTGCAAGGCTTATAGTGATGTGCATTACCGAGTGGGCCCAGAGATACCTCTCCGACAATCGGAGTGACAAATCCTAATCTCGAAATACGCCAACCCAACAAGTACCTTCGGAGACACCTGTAGAGCACCTTTATAATCACGCAGTTACGTTGTGACGTTTGGTATCACACAAAGTGTTCCTCCGGTAAACGGGAGTTGCATAATCTTATAGTCATAGGAACATGTATAAGTCATGAAGAAAGCAATAGCAACAAACTAAACGATCAAGTGCTATGCTAACAGAATCGGTCAAGTCAATCACATCATTCTCCTAATGATGTGATCCCGTTAATCAAATGACAACTCATGTCTATGGTTAGGAAACATAACCATCTTTGATCAACCAGCTAGTCAAGTAGAGTCATACTAGTGACACTCTGTTTGTCTATGTATTCACACATGTATTATGTTTCCGGTTAATACAATTCTAGCATGAATAATAAACATTTATCATGATATAAGGAAATAAATAATAACTTTATTATTGCCTCTAGGGCATATTTCCTTCAATCAGAGCCTTCTTCTTCCTCATCGCAGTATGATCCAACTATTATTATGGATATCAGCCAGGCCAGCCGTGGCCATAGACCAACTTAGGCCAAAAGCTTAAGCTTGGGGGAGTACGTGTTTCTCACCGACATTACATTTATGTTCACACACACTCATTGCTAGATGTCGGTGCTCATACTTTTTCATTGTATCATCCATACTAGTTTATTTCCTTTTATGCTTTCTTCTTGTGTGCTTGATAAACCTTAAGAAAAAACCAAAAAAAATAGTTGTAGCTTTTAATTAATTTACTTTCCATGCTTGTAGTAGTTATTAAAAAGAAAACCCCAAAATATTTCTCGTTCTTCTTTTGCTTGTTGGGAGCTTTCCCGTGTAAATAGTTTTATTTCTTTTCTTTCTTTGGGGGTCAATAGAAGAAGACCATGATTAAATTGTTGAAGTGGCTCTTATATGCTTTATTGTTGATTTAACCAAGAGCCCATATTGCTTTGTCTTCTCTTGTTTATTAAATGCTCACAAATTCCAGCTTAGTCCAATGCACGCGCACTCTTATTATTATTCACATCGTTCGGTCGTGCAAGTGAAAGGCAATTATGATGATATATGATGGACTGACTGAGATGAGAAAAGCTGGTACGGACTCGACCTCTTTTGTTTTTGTAAAATGATGAGTTCATCGTTCTTGATTCAGCTTGTTATGAATAAACATGTTTGCAATGACAATTAGAGATCATAGTTGCTTGTGCCATGCTTGATTAGCTATGAGTTATAATGGTTTACCTTGCGTGCCAACATGCTATTAATATGGTTATGATGTGGTATGATTGGGTGGCATCCTCCTTTGAATGATTTAAGTGACTTGACTTGGCACATGTTCACGCATGTAGTTGCAACAAATCAACATACCCTTCACGATATTTATGTTCATGGTGGATTATATCCTACTCATGCTTGCATCCAATATTTATTAATTTTAATGCATGTACATGGCTGTTGTCGCTCTCTAGTTGGTCGCTTCACAGTCTTTTGCTAGCCTTCACCTCTACTAAGCGGGAATACTACTTGTGCATCCGATCCCTTAAACCCCAAAGTTATTCCAGATGAGTCCACTATACCTTCCTATATGCAGTATCTACCTGCCGTTCCAAGTAAATTTGTATGTGCCAAACTCTAAACCTTCAAATAATCATCCCGTTTTGTATGCTCGAATAGCTCATGTATCAACTAGGGCTGTCTGTATCTTCCATGCTAGGCGGGTTATTCTCAAGAGGAGTGGACTCCGCTCCTCACTCACGAGAAAATGGCTGGTCACTGGGATGCCCAGTCCCATGCTTTATGCAAACTAAATCAAAAATAATTGCAAAACAAAACTCCCCCTGGGACCTGTTGTATGTTGGAGGCACTCGTTGTTTCGAGCAAACCATGGATTGATGTTTGTTGGTGGAGGGGGAGTATAAACTTTACCATTCTGTTTGGGAACCGCCTATAATGTGTGTAGCATGGAAGATATCGCCATCTCTTGGTTGTTATGTTGACAATGAAAGTATACTGCTCAAAATTTTAATTATCTCTATTTCAAAACCGAGCTCTGGCACCTCTACAAATCCCTGCTTCCCTCTGCGAAGGGCCTATCTATTTACTTTTATGTTGAGTCATCACCCTCTTATTAAAAGCACTAGCTGGAGAGTGCAGCTGTCATTTGCATTCATCATTGTTAATTTATATTGGGTGTGACTATGACTGGATCTTTTTTACCATGAATTACAATGTCTAGTCAGTCCTTGGTCTTTAAAGGTGCTCTGCATTTATGTTTTGCGGTCTCAGAAAGGGCTAGCGAGATACCATCTTGTTATATCATATTATGATTGTTTTGAGAAAGTGTTGTCATCCGAGATTTATTATTATGGCTTGCTAGTTGATTATGCTATTGATATGGGTAATCATGAGACCTGAGAATTATTGCAAATATGGTTAGTTTTAATCTTTGCTGAAAACTTGAATGCTAGCTTGACATATTTACAACAATAAGAACAAACAGAGTTTGTAAAAGTTTTTCTTTATTTCTTTCAGTTTGTCAACTGAATTGCTTGAGGACAAGCAAGGGTTTAACCTTGGGGGAGTTGATACGTCTCCGTCGTATCTACTTTTCCAAACACTTTTGCCCATGTTTTGGACTCTAATTTGTATAATTTGAATGGAACTAACCCGGACTGACGCTGTTTTCAGCAAAATTGCCATGATGTTGTTTTATGTGCAGAAAACAAAAGTTCTCGGAATGACCTGAAACTCCACGGAATATCTTACAATAAATAATAAAAAATTCTCGCCAAAGATGAAGACCAGGGGGCCACACCCTGTCCACGAGGGTGGGGGCGCCCCCCTAGGGCGTGGCCCCCTACCTCGTGGGCCCCCTGGAGACCTCCCGACTCCAACTCCAACTCTATATATCTGCTTTCGGGGAGAAAAAAAATAGGAGAGAAGATTTCATCACGTTTTATGATACGGAGCCGCCGCCAAGCCCTAAAACCTCTCGGGAGGGCTGATCTAGAGTCCGTTCGGGGCTCCGGAGAGGGGAATCCATAGCCATCGTCATCATCAACCATCCTCCATCACCAATTTCATGATGCTCACCGCCGTGCGTGAGTAATTCCATCGTAGGCTTGCTGGACGGTGATGGGTTGGATGAGATTTATCATGTAATCGAGTTAGTTTTGTTAGGGTTTGATCCCTAGTATCCACTATGGTCTGAGATTGATGTTGCTATGACTTTTCTATGCTTAATGCTTGTCACTAGGGCCCGAGTGCCATGATTTCAGATCTGAACCTATTATGTTTTCATCAATATATGAGAGTTCTTGATCCTATCTTGCGAGTCTATAGTCACCTATTATGTGTTATGATCCGTTAACCCCGAAGTGACAATAATCGGGATACTTACCGGTGATTACCATAGTTTGAGGAGTTCATGTATTCACTATGTGCTAATGCTTTGTTCCGGTTCTCTATTAAAAGGAGGCCTTAATATCCCTTAGTTTCCCTTAGGACCCCGCTGCCACGGGAGGGTAGGACAAAAGATGTCATGCAAATTCTTTTCCATAAGCACATATGACTATATTCGGAATACATGCCTACATTACATTGACGAATTAGAGCTAGTTCTGTGTCACCCTATGTTATGACTGTTACATGATGAACCACATCCGGCATAATTATCCATCATTGATCCGATGCCTACGAGCTTTCCATATATTGTTTTACGCTTATTTACTTTCCCGTTGCTATTGTTACAATCACTACAAAATACCAAAAACATTACTTTGCTTTCGTTACTCTTTTGTTACCGTTACCATCACTATCATATTACTTTGCTACTAAACGCTTTGCTGCAGATACTAAGTTTCCAGGTGTGGTTGAATTGACAACTCAGCTGCTAATACTTGATAATATTCTTTGGCTCCCCTTGTGTCGAAGCAATAAATTTGGATTGAATACTCTACCCTCGAAAGCTGTTGCGATCCCCTATACTTGTGGGTTATCAATGGTGAGCTTGGAAACAATCAGGTTAGCTAACCTATCCCTTACTTAATTTATGTTTTATTTCCAAAATCACTAATGGTCTCATGTGGCTTGCCCGTGCAGTCACGGTGACTTGATGAGCTTGAGGGGGGGCTTGTGGGATGTGGAAACAATCAAGTTCCCATTACCGCATAGAACCATTAATATGCGTCGTTGTGTTAGAGTTCTTGCATTCATGCATTTTTTTTCTAGTATAAGGAGCAAACAAAAAATGAAGACATTTTCCTTTTTCTTAGTTGGCATGAAGACATTTTCTTTGCCTTGTTTGTTGTTTCCATGGTAGAATCATGTTCTTGCACAAACAAACATGTGAGTGAGAGTTGTTATAGCCGGCTATGGTACTCTATAGGGCGTTTGATAAAATATTGCTTCTACTTCTCCTCTCGATTACAGTAAGGCTAGTCATAGTGGGAGTAACATAACTAGTAACATACATGCCACATAAGCAAAAAAGATGATGTGTCATGCAATTAAAGAGGAGAGAGACAAATGGAGTAACATAATATGTTACCATTACATAGCGCTTTCCAATGCAAAATGAGTCTACAAAGCAATAAATGTATATATGCATGTTACTACACCTATGACACTTCCCATTATGGAGGTAGTAACATAGACTAATAACATACATATGTTACTAGTCTAAGTTACTGTCCACTATGACTAGCCTAACAGATTCATATGTATATAAAAGTTAGATTAGCTTTCGAAGCATTTTTGCAGCAGTACTATGACCTCTGTTTATGTAAGAGAACTTTTGTACTTCTTGGGTGCAGCACATTTTCCTCATATCTTATTGTTGTTTATATTTTATTTGTGTGTATTCATGCCATCGAATATTGCACCAGTAACCACAAACTTTGTTGCGGTGCTGCAACTTTGAAGTGTTTTGTACTGCCACTGCCATTTTACCATTACCGTCGAAACTGCCTTCTATTAAGGTTGTGAAGACCATTATAGTTAGTATTGTGGATTATTCGTATACTACCCTCGTGCTATATTGAATGCTGATTGGTCAAATCATTGTTTTGTATGGCTTTCCAGACGAATAATGCAAGTAGATGTCTTAGTTCCATTGCATAGTTTTGTATTATTTTTTGCAGTTTAATACTATGGTTTGGCTCTGAAGTTCTAGGAGGTGCGGACACCAACCACTACTTGTGGATTCTTTTTGTAGTGTTGCTCAGATTTATGTTTGCCAAGAATAATTGTTGCAAACATACTGAAGAATATCCTACTTTGCTACTGGACATCTTGAAGTAAAGGGTGTTGTCATAACAATTGCTGAAGCCAAAAACATGAAAGACTATGAAAAGTTACGTTCTTGACATAGAAGAGAAGCCAAGAACATAGTTGGCGAATGTTCTCTAGGAGGGGTTAGCATTTGCGAATGTTTTTGGCAAGTTTAGTTGTATGAGGTTGGCAGTTTCTTTAGAAACACATGACAAATTCTGGGAAGAAGAGAGATTTTGCGGCAAAAAAGACAGGATTTTCCATCCCTTATCAAGTAAACTTACCATAAAAATGTTCGCTTACCACCCCCTTTCTAGCTGACATTCGTCAGATAACACTCTCGTTTACAAATTAACAAACAATCAACAACAAAATTGTAGGGAAACGACATGGGAAGGTCGTTCGTACGCCTCTACTACCTCCGTCTGGGTTATTAGTCCCCATAAATTTTTGGGTCAAAATTTGACCACATATTTGACTAGCAAAATGTTAGTACATGCAACAATAAAATAAAATATTGTTGAATTTGTATTTGAATGTAATTTCTAATGATACTATTTTTGCTACATACTCGGGTGGTTGAGAAGAAAACACCCCCCCTCGACTCCTGTGTCACTTCAAAGCGTGCGACCCGGTTGTAACCCTACTGTCAGTGTGAAATCCGGCAAACCTCAGGGTAGGGGTTTCTGAGTTGTGGATCTCGGATCGAGGGTAACAGGAACAGGAAGACGATATTTACCCAGGTTCGGGCCCTCTTGATGGAGGTAAAACCCTACGTCATGCTCTTGTTTATATTGATGGAGATGTATCGAATGCAGAGTTGATCTACTTCAAGATCGTAAGATGTGTTCTAACCCTAGGGCTAGATGAATGAGATTGTGTTGAAGTCCCTTCTACTGGCTAAACCCTCTGGCTTATATACACGCTAGGTAGGGCATCTAGAGTTTACAAGGTCGGTATCTTGGCATGGAGGCGGCAGGAGAAATCTTGGAGTATATGACAAGTCTTTGGTAGATGCAGTCTCGATCATGCCTCCGGGGTGCGGCTCCCGGAGTCCATCTTGAGAAAAATGAGGGCCTACCAGCCCATCCTGAGGAGCATGGGTCAACTAGGTTAGTACCCCCTAGTCTAGGACACCGTCACCTAGCTGCCGCCAGCAGCAGCTCCCACATTGGCGCTTCTTGCCCGCCGGCATGCGCCGCGTTTCCTTTAGGATCGTCGGGCTTCGGCGGCGCTGCTCTTCTCCAGGGCGGAGGATGTGGGATCCCTTTGATATCTTGGTTGCGGATCCGATGCGGCGGCGCCTTGCGCTGCTTCGTCGACATTGGTACCGTGGGAATGGGGCCCCGCGGGCATCTGCGCGGCATGTTGGGATGCGGGATGGCGGTCTCGTGTGGGCTCTCGACGATGGCCACCATGGCCGTTCGCGTGGCGCAACGGTTGGCCTTCTGGTTGGGGAGACGACAAGCGGCGTTCGGGTGTCTCGTGGGTGAAAGCCTTAACTGAGGTGGGCAGTGATGGCATCTTCGGCGTCATTCCCTTCTCGAAGGGGCCGCCTTGGGAGATAGTTGGCTTGTGGACACCATTTGGTTGGCATTGGCGGCAATCTAGATCAGAAGGTTGTGCGGTGTGACATCTACCACGTCGGCAAAGACGGGTCTCGGTGGTGTGACACAACGGGATCTCGGCGTTGGACGTGTGTTGATGGACGCGCACGGGATGGTGGTGCTGTCTGGCTCGTGGTGGCATTGATGGTAGTTGGGCATGACAAGATCAATGCGTTGATCTCTCCTGAAGTTGGAAGGATGAATGATGGCAGTGGCGGATTCAGGAGCGTGTGCATGCGGTGTGTGCCGAGGGTTGGCTAGACTAGTTATCAACTCGTCGTGGGGCGTTTGACCAGGCTCCGGATTAGATGATGTGTGTTGGTGCGATGTCAAGGCACATCATCAAACGAGTAGGTGTTTCGACATTGTTCATCAAAAGGATGGCTTCAAACTGATTCATGTATTTGTTTTGTCAGATTTGTTAAATAATATAATGAAGATGGTTGTGTGAATCATAAAGGGGTATTCTTCTTTTCGAAAAAACTTACTCCATTTTTAAATATTTGTTTTTTTAAAGATTTCAATAAGTGACTATATACGAAACAAAATGAGTGAATCAACATTCTAAAATATGTGTATAAATTCGTATGTGATAGTTCATTTAAAATCTCTAAAACGTTAAATATTTAGAAATGGATGAAGTATATTTTACTTCCTCCGTCTTAAAATAAGTGTCTCAAACTTAATAAATTTTGTACTAAAGTTAGTATAATATTAAGACACTTATGTTGAGATGGAGAGAGAGTATTAGTTAAGATTAGGATTAAAATATGATTTGAAATTGAGGTGACTATTAAATCCGGACGGATGTTTTCTCCCTGACAAAAGTTAAATCCGGACGGATGTACTACTGGGCAGAGTAGGGATCCGTATTAAAAATGGGCAGGCATTGTGGACCCGTGGCAAACTGGTAAGCGTCGTGGACCCGTGGCAAGCGCCTGAAAGGTCCAGACTGCGGCGCGACAGCCGCGCACGCGGAGAACCATGCAACACGACGTGTGGATTCCGTGGAGGCATGCCTGGTGCCCCGTCCAGTCCATCCCCTCAGGCAGAGACAGCTCCGTTACACTCTCCGGCCGGGGCCTGCCCGTCGTAAACGGCGACCATCCGCATGTTAACGCCACCCTGCACCGCCCCAACCCGCCGCCTATATAAACACCGGGACGTCCAAGCTCACCATTTCTCCATCACGCTTCCCCACTCTGCTCCGCTCTGCTCACCGCTCAGGATCGCAACTCCGCCCAATTCCTGCCACCCAACCGGCCGATAGAAATACTCTCTTGATTCAGTTTCGTCGGGGTTTTGTTTAAGCTCGATTCGCCCCTTCTACAACTCCGAGTCAGTCCGCCGATGGCGCACGACCTGCAGGACGACTTGGAGTTCGTCGCCGCCGGCCACGATTACGACGACTTCGAGTTCGACGATGCCGGCGGCAACGGGCTCCGAACCTCCGGCGGCGCTTCCCAATACCAGCTGGTATGATGCCGGGCTCCTCTTTGGTTCACTGCCTAATCTGAGCAGCACAATCACCTGCTAGCTAGAACGACAGAGGAAAAACTACACAAATTTCTTCTCTACTAGTAGGAGCGATGCTGTACGCCTAGCGCTGTGAAGGTGTTGAAAGATCTAACAGTTTTTTCCTTTTCCGATCGTAGAATACTGAGATGAACGACACTTCGGCCTTGGAGTACAGACAAGGGAAGGACATGCAGGAGATACCCTGGGAGAGATTGAACTACAGCAGGGATCAGTACCGTCAGATGAGGCTAAAACAGTACAAGAACTACCAGAGCCTCGCTAGGCCGCGGGATGCACTGGCAAAGGTGAGAAGATGCACTGCTCACTTTTTGTGTGTAAATTATGTTATCTTCAATAGCTGTCACTTTATTAGTCTTTTTAGCAGTTAAGCAACAGCTGGTTTATCATTTGTGTTAGTCAGGTATGGTCTTTTTTGTCTTCTATACAGTATTTGACTAGCAAAACATGTATTACACGGCAAAAAAAAATATGTTTATAGATTCGTCGTTGAATAAAGTTTGTAAACATAGTATTTCTTATGGAACATTACACATGTTATGTTAGTCAAATTTAGACCTTAACATCCGTGTCGGCTAACAAACCCGGATGGAGTTCTCGCAAAAAAAAAAACTCGGATGGAGGGATTCTTTTTTCAAGCAACTGCCTTTTCATCAGAAAGAAGAGAATTGACTAGTTTATAGTTCATGAGGGAAATTGACCATCATAAAACCATCATTTTGTTTATAGGAATGCCAACGAGCGGAGACAAGAGACGCCTTCTACGATTTTCACTTGAATACAAGACATGTCAAGCCAACAATAGTGCACTTTCAGGTACCAATCTCTTTCAGCCTTGGCACTCACATGCATATGACTACTTAACACCCGCATAAAGTTGTTGCGAGATTGATTTAACCTATTTCCTTTGTATTTTCACCACAAATTATTTATGTTTGTTCGCATGGACAAACTGACATCGATTTGGAAAATTGGTACAACTTTGTACTGAAGTTGTACTAAATCAGCACAAGTAATATGGATCGGATCGCAGGGAGTACTAGTATTTGCTAACTTACCAGTCACCACACTGTTCATAAATTATGAAATCTTGTCATGCATGGCGCGCCTCTTCTGTTTCCATGCTCGCCTTCGTGTGTAGCTATTGTACTTGCCGAAAGTAGCTCTGTCAGGGAATTCTTTGGTCTGTTAACAGGGATGATTAACCTGATTAACACTGTTTCATGGGTAAACGTTTTTTATTCCTCGTCACTGTTAGGGTATGTTTGGTCATCTGGCCTATAGGTAGGCTGTTGGCCACGCGGACATAATTCACTTTTCCTAAATCTACAAATATCAAATTTGTACAGATCTAACCAGTACTCCTAAATGACATTGGTTCTTCACCGCAAAAAAAAGGAGGAAAAATGAAACTAACAGGCTCCAACCTCAAACCACACGTGCTTGGCGTAGTATAGTTGTGTAAACAGCTCTCAATTTTTCTCACCGTTGTGCTCCGCGTTATTCATGTTTCCTCTGTGTGTATACATGCATAACATTTGTTGCAGGGCATATGGTGGGTGGGTCCTAAGATGGATCTGTAGTTTTGGTGTCAGCAATTAAACTGTGATAATAGGGCAGCTGCAATATTCGGTCCTTTCAATATCAGGTCTACAAGCAGGTGGACGAGGATCCCCAGAATGCGGCATTATCGTGAATCGCCATAGAAGATGGGTATGGTTGAAAGTTCTACGACAGGCAAAGAAGAATCTCCTTGAATTCCCTTTTGCAGGTTACACAAGAGAAGAGAAGAGGATTGATACATTACATACTGTCTTATGGTTCACTGTTACTCCCTCTGTAAAGAAATATAAGAGAAGTGATCTAAACCCTCTTATATTTATGTACAGAGGGAGTACTATTGAATACTATATTTTTGTTGGATGATACCTAATGCTATGAAAATGGTGCGCAAATGGATCTCCTTGTTACGACTTATGTATATTATATGGCAGGCCTTGACCTTGTAAGGCCTCTTTGATTCAAAGGATTTCATACAATTTTTCGAGGACTGGATACTATGTTGGTTGTTTGATTCGTAAGATTGAATCCTATAGATTTTTTTTTATTAAGAAACATTTGTAATACATTTCATAGGAAATATAGCATCCACTCCAACCTTTTAAAAAAAACTTTATTTTTCCTGATGCAATCGAACTAACTCAAATCAAATCTAGCATCCACTCCAACCTCTTGAAAAAAAAACTTTATTTTTCCTGATGCAATCAAACTAACTCAAATCAAATCTAGCATCCACTCCAACCTATTGAAAAAAAAACTTTATTTTTCCTGATGCAATCAAACTAACTCAAATCGTGTAGGATTCGAGTGGGCATGACATTCCATTACCGTGTTCTTCCTATTCCTGGGTTTTTACAATCCTGCGAACCAGAGAGGTCCTTAACTGTTCTGGTGCGCTAATGCGTATGGACTGACTGGTTTACCTGGAGTTTTTTAATCAATTTACCTCGAGTCTTGAGTCTGTGGTTCAGACTAACAACTTATATGAACTTTGGTTGCAGAACTCTAGCTCCATACTAACCTGAAGGAGATCTAGATTAACAGTAGCATCACATAGTTGTAATTACCCGAGTGAATTTTAACAGAAGCTTACTGTTGTGTCCTCCATCGGCGTTCTTGTTTGTTATCGTAGAATTTAGTGCGGTAGCAACCACTGACTAGAATGGTACTCATTTTTTTAGGGTTGGAAACTTGGAATGGCACTCATTTGCATCATTCTATTTCTGCAGAGTTTTAAGAATAATTCTGGTACAGATGCACTGACTGTATACTTTTCCACGTGCAGCTGAGGAACCTCCTGTGGGCTACGTCCAAGCATGATGTGTACGTGACACAGAACTATTCTGTGATGCATTGGTCATCCCTACTCCGGAGAGGAAAAGAAGTGCTCAATGTGGCAGGCCCAAATCAGGTGATCTACCTCAGAGCGATGTGATAGTCCTGGATCGTCGGAATGTCGATCAATCTCTGATCCACTGTGCGACCACACTGTGCAGGATATGCGGGGAGGTGGGCCCTTGTCAAGGGTGCAGATCAGCACCATGATGGTGAAAGACAACCTCCTGGCGGCTGGTGGTTTCCATGGGGAGTTGATATGCAAGGTAAGGAGGTGTAGGCACGCAGTGCAGACCTGTGGATGTTGTTCCTTCTGGATCTTCTTGTCTAAGCTGACGATTGTGTGTTTGTGTCAGTATGTTGATCAACCCGGAGTGGCGTTCTGTACCAACCTGGCCGGCAACAAGAAGTCCATCACCAACGCCGTCGAGATCTACAAATCACCAAAGTGAGCAAACACATTATATACAGCACCAATTTATGTTCCGAATGCAAAATGATTTGCTAACGGAGTTCGTCACGTATCGTCTCGTTGCACAGTGGCTCCACCCGGGTGATGGCTGCCAACAACGACTGCGTCGTCAGAACTTTTGACACGGAGAAGTACAGCCTGCTCACCCAGTTCCCCTTTGCGTGGTCCGTCAACGTGAGTACCCTGCTCTGCTTCTGGTGGTAGGCCTGCGGTGTTCTCTGCCGGTCTTGGTTGCTCATGCCATATGCTTCATGGTGCAGAACATGTCCGTCAGCCCCGACGGGAAGCTGCTCGCGGTGCTCGGTGATAGCTCCGACTGCCTCATCGCCGATTCAGGCTCCGGCAAGGTAAACAGAGAAGATGTGCTACGATTCGGCTCGAATTTCTGTACAATGGCTGCTCACCGTGGTGGCGTTGGGTCAGGAAATCGCGAGCCTGCGCGGGCACGCGGACTACTCGTTCGCGTCGGCGTGGCACCCGGACGGGCGCGTGCTGGCCACGGGCAACCAGGACAGGACGTGCCGGCTGTGGGACGTGCGCAACCCGTCCGAGGCGTTCGCGGTGCTGGAGGGGAGGATCGGCGCCGTCAGGGGGCTCAGGTTCTCGCCGGACGGCCGCTTCCTGGCCGCGGCCGAGCCGGCGGACTTCGTCCGCGTCTACGACGTGGCGGCCGGGTACGCCCGCGCGCAGGAGATCGATCTGTTCGGAGAGATCGCCGGCGTGTCCTTCAGCCCCGACGACGGCGCGGAGGCGCTGTTCGTGGGCGTCGCCGACCGTACGTACGGCAGCCTGCTCGAGTTCCGCAGGAGGCACCGTCACGCCTACCTCGACTGCTATCTGTGAAGTGTACGGCGTATTTCGCGTGCCAATCTTGTGCTACTGCTACTTCCTTTTTTACTGCTATATATATGCTTGAGAGTAGGGTAG
Source organism: Triticum urartu (assembly GCF_003073215.2). Classification (NCBI taxonomy): domain Eukaryota; kingdom Viridiplantae; phylum Streptophyta; class Magnoliopsida; order Poales; family Poaceae; genus Triticum; species Triticum urartu. Next base: position 493,860,974 of record NC_053025.1, on the reverse strand, counting down.
AGCGAAGTGCGTCCCGTGTTTCGACATTTTTCTGCATCGAAATCACAGGTGACTGTATATGTTCGACAGGGGGTTCGCATCCTCGACTGCCTCGTCATATATTGAGTTCTGTGCACTTTTCTACCGAGTGAAGTCTGTTTATATATTGAGTTCTATGCACTTTTCTACCGAGTGAAGTCTGTTTTGAACCCTGAGGACATAGAGCACGACGCAAAAGAAATGAACCCCGATGTTAAATCCTTGAAGTCCATACCCTGAAGTTTTCGATCCCAGTTGTAATCACCCTTATTACTAGTGTATAATAGTCCATTCGTTTTAAAATATAATGTGTTCTCGGCTCTCGGAAACCGACTGCGCTGGAAGCAAAAGTTATATCAATGAATTTATATTCAAAAGAAGTTTTTAATTATATAATTTTTGCTTCTATTGTAGTCGGTCTCGTTGGTTAAATTTATGGTCAAAATTAAACCTTGAAAACATGAACGCATTATATTTTAAAACAAAAAGAGTAAGTAAATACAATGTACTTAAAGAAGAATTCAATACACAGTATACTTGATCTGTGCGTGCAAGTATAAGTGTCTGATCTGTTTTTTTATCTGACAGTGAGTTGTTCAAAAACTGTGTGCTGGCTCTTGTGTACCAGAGCATAGTTTGTAGATTGAATAAAATAATAAGGGCATTTTGAACAATATAATAAGGGCATTTTTAACCGATCGCATATGATCGCATATCCGTCCGTAAGAGAGTATAAACTCAGTTTTACTCCTCTACGCTGCATCTAACCGAAGTACTAAACCGAGTAGAGGAGGATAAATTTTACTGTGGCGCCTATCCATCCCTTAGTTTTCTTCGCGCAAATGCCTCTTTGTGGCCGATCGGTGACTCACGTGAAGCTTCCTTGTCGAGGGTGGCGACCTCGTCGATGATCTTGCCATCTCAACACAAGTTGAGATGCCTTGTGCTGGACTGTAGCAACAGGGCATGGCAAGGCGAGCAACTGTGCCGGCCGCGTTGGTCATCATCGATGCTAGCCGTGGAGGAGACGAGCAGGGTGATGGCTAGCAGAAGACCCAAACCGGTCTGGAACCAGTCTTTCTGCCTGCACTCCATTATCGCCAAGCCCCCTGCGGCGTTCCATGCCGTGATGCGCTAGGCGTTGCTGGCTATGTGCTGCCGTGGCCACCCCTGTCACGTTGGGATGCTGCTGCTACGGCGGCCAGCATACTGCTACGAACAGTAAGGAGTACAGCGCCGGTGCTGCTTCTCTGCCCGCGTTGCTCGAAGGTACCATGTGTTCCTCTGAATCTTGTGTGTTGTGTGCGTGTTCGAGGTGTGTTGTGTGTGTCCGAGTCTTGTTGCTCCTGTGCCGTGAATTTGGTTTGAATCTTGTTGCTCCTGTGTTGTGAATTGGCTGAATCTTGTGTGTTGTCTGTCTGAATCTTGTTACTCCGAGGCGCCGTGTGTTTATCTGAATCTTGTGTGTTGTATGTCTGAATCTTGTGTCATGTGTGTCTAAATCTTGTCGCTTTGAGGTGACATCTGTTCCTCTGAATCGTGTGTGATGTGTGTGTCTGAATTTTGTTGCTCACTGATACGTCTTCAACGTATTTATAATTTTTAATTGTTCCATGCTGTTGTATTATCAATCTTGGATATTTTATAACCATTTTATAGTCATTATATATCTTTTTTACTAACCTATTGACATAGTGTCAAGTATCAGTTGCTGTTTTCTGCATGTTTTTTACATCGCGGGAAATCAATACCAAACGGAATCCAAACGTAGCAAAACATTTTATGGATTTTTTAGGATCAGAAGACAACCAATGGGCCGAAGAAGCATCTGGGGGCTGCTCTAAGGGGAGCACATGGTGGGTTGTGCCCACCTTGGGTGCCCTCTGAACCGTCTCTTTACTCTATAAATACCCCAATATTTCAGAAACCTTAGAGGAGTCAACAAAAATTAATTTCAGCTATCGCAGAGTCCAGAACCACCAGATCCAATCTAGACACCATCACGGAGGGGTTCACCACTTTCATTGGTGCCTCTCTAATGATGCGTGAGTAGTTCTTTATAGACCTTCGGGTCCGTAGTTAGTAGCTAGATGGCTTCCTCTCTCTCGTTTAATTCTCAATACAATGGTCTTTTGGATATCCATATGATGTAACTCTTTTTGCGGTGTGTTTGTTGGGATCCGATGAACTTTGAGTATATGATTAGATCTATCTCTTTTTATCCATGAAATTTATTTGAGTTTCTTTGATCTCTTATATGCATGATTGCCCATAGCACCGTATTTCTTTTTCGATATTTAGGTTTTGTTTGGCCAACTTGATCTATTTATCTTGCAATGGGAAGAGGTGCTTTCTAGTGGGTTCGATCTTACGGTGCTTGATCCCAGTGATAGAAGGGGAACCGACACGTTTGTATCATTGCTACTAAGGATAAAACGACAGGGTCTGTTTCTACATAAATAGATCTTGTCTACATCATGCCATCGTTTTATTGCATTACTCTGTTTCTCCATGAACTTAATACACTAGATGCATGCTGGATAACGGTTGATGTGTGGAGTAATAGTAGTAGATGCAGGCAGGAGTCGCTCTACTAATCTTGGTGATGCCTATATAATGATCATTGCCTGGATATCATCATGATTATTTGAAATTCTATCAATTGCCCAACAGTAATTTGTTTACTCATCGTTTGCTACTTTTCTCGAGAGAAGCCAATAGTGAAACCTACGGCCCCCGGGTCTCTTTCTCATATTATTCGCCCCTGTGATCTATTTTCCTTACTTTTATTTTTAGATCTATAACCCAAATATACAAAAATACCTTGTTGTAACTTATTCTTATTTATTTTATTTGGTATTCGATCTATCAATCTACTACAATTTATTCACGCCCGTTTGCCAATTTCTGGCGTCGTTACCCGAAAGGGATTGACAACCCCTTTAATATGTCGGGTTGCGATATTTGTTATTTGTGTGTAGGAGTCGTTTACGTATTGTTGCTTGGTTCTCCTACTGGTTCGATAACTCTGGTTTCATCACTAAGGGAAATACCTACCGTCGCTGTGCTGCATCATCCCTTTCTCTTTGGAGAAATACCGACGTAGCTTCAAGCCGCATCAAAAGGAATTTCTGACGCCGTTGCCGGGGAGGATCTTCAACATCTACCAGGTTCCTAATCACAAATCTCATCTCATCGCAATTTACATTATTTGTCATTTGCCTCTCATTTTTCTCTCCCCCACTTCACAAAAATTTGCCATTTTATTCGCCCTCTTTTTCGTTCGCCATTTTCTTGTCAGATCTGTTTTTGAGTGCAATATTGTTGTATAGTCATCATGGCTCAAGAGAACACCAAGTTGTGATTTTTCAAATACCAACAACAATGATTTTATTGGCACTCCGATTGCTCCCACCACTAGGGCGGAGTCTTGTGATATTAATACTGCTTTGTTGAATCTTGTTATGAAATATTAATTTTCCGGTACTCCTAATGAGGATGCCGCGTCCCATCTTAATACCTTCGTGGAATTATGAGATATGCAAAAGAAAAAAGATGTGGACAATGATATTGTGAAAATGAAATTATTTCCTTTTCTTTGCGTGATTCTGCAAAATTTGGTTTTCTTCTTTGCCTCGTAATAGTATCGATTCTTGGAATAAGTGCAAAGACGCTTTTATCACTAAGTATTTTCCGCCCATAAAAAATATTTACCTTAGAACCCAGATCATGAATTTCAAGCAACTTGAACATGAGCATGTTGCATAATTTTGGGAAAGGATGAGAATGATGCTAAGTAATTGACCAACTCATGGGTTAAATTGTTGGATGATCATACAAAATTTTTATTCGGGGTTGAATTTTGTTTCTCGTAATATTTTAGACTCTGCCGCGGGTGGTTCTTTTATGAAAATTACTCTGGTAGAAGCCACAAAATTGCTTAATAATATCATGCCAAATTATTCACAATGGCATACCGAAAGAGCTCCTACTAGTAAAAATTGAAGAATGAGCTCTTTCGGTATGCCATTGTGAAAATTACACTACCATAATTCTTTAATATTATTCTCAACACTACCATAGAAGAAAAGTTGAAGATTGATGATTTGTCTAGAAGTGTTGATAGAATTTCTCATGATGTAGAAAATCTTAAGATGAAATTTTTTGTGCCTAAAGTTGAGGAATCAATTAAAGCTCCTTATGTTTTTATGGATGAAAGTAAGAAAAGAACCGCTATGCTTAGAGCTAGAAGAGAATTTTTTAGAAAAAAACATTTTCTAGTGATTACTTTCATAAAAGTGACGAGGATCTTAAAATGATTGGTGTTTTTTCTATTGATTCCTTGTTTAATAAAGTTAAGGTTGATGAAAAAGGGACTGGCGAAGAGTCAACTTTAGTTAGAAGGCGTCCCGATAATTCAGAGGGTGCAAATCTTGTTGAGAAAAATGATAAAAGTGGGTTTGAAGAGGTCGAAACTTTAACTAATGATGTACCCACTCTTTTGGATTACAAAGACTTTAATTATGATAGTTGATCTTTGATTGATTGTATTTCTTTGTTGCAATCCATGATAAATTCACCTCATGCTTATGAACAAAATAAAGTTTTCACTAAACATATTGTCGATGCTATGATAAAAGCTTTAGAAGAAAAGTTGGAATTAGAAGTTTCAATTCCTAGAAAATTACATAATGAATGGGAACCTACTATCAAAGTCAAGATTAAAAATTATGAGTGTTTTGCTTTGTGTGACTTAGGTGCTGGTGTTTCTACAATTTCGAAATCTTTATGTGATGTGCTTGATCTTACCAATATTGAAGAATGCTCTTTAAATTTGTACTTGGCGGATTCTACTATTAAAAAGCCTATGGGAAAAAATAATGATGTTCTTATTCTTGCAAATAGGAATTATGTGTCCATAAATTTTATTGGTCTTGATATTGATTGCAATCCGTCTTGTCCAATTATTTTTGGTAGACCGTTTTTACGCACTATCGGTGCCGTGATTGATATGAAAGAAGGCAATATTAAGTTCCAATTTTCACTAAGAAAGGGTATGAAACATTTTCGTAGAACAAAAATTAGGCCACCATATGAATCAATCATGAGGGCATCTTATGGATCTCAGAACAAAGATGACAAAACTTAAATCATTGCTTTATTCCTAGCTAAGGGCGTAAAACTATAGCGCTCGTTGGGAGGCAACCCAATGAATAAAATTTATTTTTGCTTTTTGCTTTCTGTTCTTGAGCGTTAGCACAATTATGCTATTGTTATGATTGTGTTTTCTATGTTTTAATTAGTGTTTGTGCCAAGTAAAGCCTTTAGTATCTTTTTGGGTGATAGTTGTTTGATCTTGCTGAAAAACGGAAATTTTTGCGCTCACGAAAACAATTTTCATTTCTAACCAAAGAGCGATAAAATACAAATTCTTGTAGCAGACGATTAATATACAAATTTCCCAGATCGTCCTAATTTTTCAGTTTTTGAAGTTACGACACTCCACCACAAGCAGTAACAACCTCTCGCCCGCGCACGTGATGTACACGAAATAGAGGGTTTGAACCTTGCGGCTCAGTACAAGAAAACCAATCTCAAAGATGGTACTCACGCGCGAAACAATTTTTACAAAGAAATCGCAACACAGAGATTTTCTAAAGATGATACAGGTGTCTACTCTTGAAAACACAGTGTCTATTTTATAAAAATAATCTGCCTTTACATGATCGCATCCTCTACTACTTATAGCTGCTCCGACTAATCAACTTGACCCTCACGTAGAATTAATCTATCCCTACATGCAACGCACAAGTCAAAAGGAAACTAAGACTATAATCTATTCTGGACTCTATACTATATATAATTAGTTGCCTTTTACATGTCGGCAATAAACACCATGTATTTTTCTTCACTGTAGGTGGACCCCATTCAAGTCCTTGAGAGATAGATGACCACGCACATCTCCTTCCCGTACATGTTCCTTATGTGGTAAAAATAGGAACATAAATCCTTCTTTAAATCTTTCTTTAACTCCTTTTATACCTCCAAGTAAATAGCCATAATTCTTGGTTGCATGCACCGACTGAATTTTGCCTCCTACAATTGGAACAGAATAGCATTCTAGGCTGGCTTCCATCTCATATTTCTCTCTCTTTATTTCTTGCATCATTGTACGCATGTCAAGTCCTGAAGTACTAATAAATCTCATCTTGTCCTGAGCCTGGACATGTTTCTTATTTTGGCGTATATTAATTATGTGTGATGCATCAACGTGCATGCAAGTATTAACTAGTGTATCCTCATCTTCATTACTTGGCCGGAGATACTCCGGTGTAGATGCTTCGTATTTCCGGACAACATCGGCTTCAGATGAAACGTCGACAACCTCAATGTTTTTATTATAGCGGGTCGTACCAGTTGTAATTGCATAAGTCAGAAAAACAAAATTATACCCTGCTACATTTAGGGGATCAGCTAGATCCGGCTAAAAGTTAGTGTAGTAAAACACTCCGGCCCCGACCACGTCCTGGTCAATGTCGTCTTCATCACCCCCATGTACCCTCCCTGCAGGTATGGACCCCCTTTGACTCACCTTGCAGCCCTCCCCGTGCCCCTTCTTGTGGCAACTCGCGCCGATCCAGATCAAACCACTTCTTCCCCGGTCGTCCCAAGATCCTCTGTAGGGTCGGTGGGAGTTCGTTCTAAAGATGCCATCAAAGTTGTTACACCCTACTGGGTATGCTTTGGGCTTGAGTGTCGCCGCCAGCTCGCCTAGTCCACCGTGTTCTAAGGATGGCCAGCATTTCAAAGGTGTGGCTGAGTGGGGGCTGCTTCAATGTCTTTTCACCACCTTTAGCTGGCCATCCCACCACAAATGGCTTAGCTGGAGATCTCGATGATGAGGATGGATGGGTGCGTGTCCGGTCGCGTGACAGGCTGTGGCGCACGACTTTCCCCAACCCCTCTTTGGAACGTCGTCTGTCTGGGTGGATGGGGCGGATGTGCTTTCGTTGGCTCGACGACGAGCACAAGACGACTGCGTATCACAGCCCTTCAGATGCTCAAATTGCTTCCAGATTGGACACCACGACAAGACATGCGCTAACCCGCAAGCCCCGCAAGTCCCCAATCATTCTCCTGTGGGCCGCTCACCTCTGAAAGCCTCTGCCGGTCATGATCCTCCTTGCAGAAGCTTCCTCCACTGCAGCCGGCTACTGCAACTCCGCCCGGCATGTCGCGGCTCGGGGATGCAGACTCCCGCCCGGTGGCGGAGGATGTGGTCATCTCATTTTCTTCAATCTTTTCAAGAATACACATTTCAAAATTGCAACTACAGATGAGGAAAAACAACCCAGGTAGTTGAACATAAGATGGTTCAAGACTTCATCAAGAACATTGACATGGTGCTGTTCTCCGAGACTCCTCAGGTACCTTCCTGGCTGGACGTTCTCGATTCATTCCCTATGTGCTTCTGCCCAAACTATGGAGGCGATGGCCCTTTAAGATGGTTTACTGCTAGCAAATGAGGTTGGCTGTAATCGCCTTCAAGTAGAGTCTGATTGCATGGGTGTTATAGATGCATTATCTGGAACAAGTCAGTGGTATGATCAAGCAACTCCAATTTATGCATCGTGCACAGGAATTGCTCGAGATATTGGTTTGGTTAATTTTATGGATTGTCATAGGGAAGCTAATGTAGTGGCGCACGGACTAGCTAGGTTTTGTTTCTCACGGGATGATGCCCCTAGCTTTATTCTACAATTCTTGTTGAATGATGTAAACATTTTTTGAAGTAATAAAATGCGTCATGATGGCTTTCCCTAATAAAAATGAATATTGACATGGTCTTCATCATAAGATATTTTTCCAAAACGAAGGACTTCAAGATCAACTTAAACGTGGCATTTTTTAGACAGAAAAGAGAATACTTTTTAAAAATTGTTTGGATTGCTTATCACAGAAAAGAGAGAATTTTTGTTGAACAAATAGAGAAGATAATTTTTAAGACTAACTTGCCGTCGGCTCAAGAAAGAACTGGAAGATACCCGATTTTTGTTTTTGAGAATCCACTAGAAAATACCAGATGACGATTTCATCTGCCGCAGCAGGGCCAGTTACGTTCCAGCCATAGGCCCAACGCTCCAAAAGCAGCAGTTTCCAGCACATTCCAGAATAGACAAGCACGCTCCAGACCCATCACCGGCCTTCCACCGGTACACTATAAAATCTGGCCTCCCTCACGGCCCAGGCAAAGTGAAGCAACGAAAAGAAAAGCATCCATCCCCTGAGTTTGAGAGCTTCCTAATCGCAGTTCGTCCTCGCCCAAATCGAGCAGCCATGTCGCTGATTCCCCGCGGCAACGCCTTCGACCCCTTCTCCCTCGACCTCTGGGACCCCTTCGACGGCTTCCCCTTCGGCTCCGGCGGCAGCAGCAGCCTCTTCCCCTCGTTCCCGCGCATCAGCTCCGAGAGCGCGGCCTTCGCCGGCGCGCGGATCGACTGGAAGGAGACGCCCGAGGCGCACGTGTTCAAGGCGGACGTGCCGGGGCTGAAGAAGGAGGAAGTGAAGGTGGAGGTGGAGGACGGCAACGTGCTCCAGATCAGCGGCGAGCGGAACAAGGAGCGGGAGGAGAAGACCGACACCTGGCACCGCGTGGAGCGCAGCAGCGGCAAATTCCTGCGCCGGTTCAGGCTCCCGGAGGACGCCAAGGCGGACCAGATCAAGGCGGCCATGGACAACGGCGTGCTCACCGTCACCGTGCCCAAGGAGGGGGCCAAGAAGCCCGAGGTTAAGTCCATCCAGATCTCCGGCTAGGCTGCTTGAGATTAAGGTTCAGGTTCAGTTCGCTGCTGTGAGTTTCAACTCGCTCTTTTGTGCCTTTTGCTCGTGTGGATGGATTTGGGTGCGTGTTCAACGTCCGTGTCCAGAGTTATAGTCATGTAATGCAAGCATCGAGTCCAAAGTGTGATGTACTGCTGTGATCAACTTCTGTGCTGATTTGAACGAGCGAGTCACAGTTCTCTCTTAACTGCTTTTGGAACTTCGATTTTACTTCCGTGTTGAAGTCGAATGCACCTCTAATTCCGTCGACCAATCTGCCATTGCGGAGCTCCCGCAGCATGGAAACTCTGTTCTTGTGTTGTACTGTGGGCGTCCACATGTAGTGGCACGGTGAAGCTAGAAACTCTGGCAAACGCAGCAGAACTCGTACGCACCTTCGAATACATCCGAGTATTTCTTTTCAAAGAAACGGGAGAACTGCTGTGATTTCATTGAAGAAGAACGGCATCGGTCAAGTACAGGTTAACTCAAAATGAAAACTCAAAAATGCGACTGGAGCGGGCTTTGCTCAGCCCTCCTCGTCGGCCAGTGGCCGCAGCCACAGCCTGGGTCAAACGAAATTGGGCAGCCGGCCAGAGGAGGTTGCTGCCTCGTCTCGGATGCGGATGAGTCACACCGCTACAGGAAGCTCCTTGCGCTTAAGGCCTCGTTTGACAGGGCTTAAGGCCTCGTTTGACACGAAAGGTTTTGCACGAAAGGTTTTGCAGCCCCGGAGTGGAGGAGCGTCTGAGGGAATTTGGTTAATCCCTCTCTTTCATCCAATCCTCTTAATTTCCTACTAATCCCTCCCTCTTATAAACTCATCTATTTGTTAAACCTCCTACAACAGCATCAAAGCAAGCGTCCAGTTTTATGGGTGTCTTGGGGGGTTTTCTGTACCACATGGATTGAGGGAGATTCATGGAGAACAGAGAGGATTGGCCTGCTCAATCCCTATATATCAAATGGGCTGACAAAGATTTCTGGGGATTTTGAACCTTATGGAGATATTCTCTTCCAAACCTCCTCCACCACACAAAGCCTAAAGATTTTTCTATTCCATTCTAACCATATCTCCCGATCAACAGCGTAAGAGCATCTACAGCTGCCGCGGCGGACAGCAAATTTGGTCCATCAAACATCCGCGCACCGCACAGTGACTAGACGGGTCTTAAATTTTATCGTTTGCAATCACAAACCCTATTTTGAAAACACCAGTTTCAGTGTAGACGACTCGTGTTGACGTCCGGGGTTGTCCATACCTAGATTTCTAATGTAGTTGTCCGTGTTGCCCCATGGGTACGAGTGTAAATGTACGTGTTTGCCCGACGGGTAGAGTGTTTAGTCTCATCTCGGAACAAGGCGATCGGTTTAAATAGCCACACAGAGTTGCCTCGGGGGTAGGAGTGTAAATGTCCATGTTGGCCCGGCGGGTAGGGTGTTTAGTCCCATCTCGGAGCGAGGCGATCAGTTTAAATAGCCGCATCATTCAAGTGATAAAAATCATTCATCAATGCACCCTTTCTAAAGGTAATTGACTGTCATATGAATTTTCTCCTCACAAAAGAAGCATTGATGGCTGCCCGACTCCTTTTTCTTCATAGGTGCAGTATGCAGTCCGACAGTGAAGGCCAAAATCCGGCGCAAGGGTAGTGGCGGAGGTAGCAGATGTCCGGCAGGGAGGAGCAAGTGAAAAGTGGTAGGTCGAAAGTGGATTTGGTCACGCTTTGTTGGGATCGAACTGTTCGTTTCGACGTAGTGGACGTGCCCGGCCGCGTCCAGGTTGCCCCATATCTACCCCAGATTTGGTCTGGATATAAGGGGTACTGGACAGTCTAGGCGTTTGAGGCCGGTTTGAGGCGCTCGTTTGACTCGCTTTTTTTCACCGGTCACTGATCGGGCCATCCACCCGGTTGTTATGGAGAATTTGAGGTGCCCGGATGTAGATGTTGTAAGCGTTTTTGCGCCTTTCCATTTTTAGCATTCTGTCCTTTTGCTAAGAGCGGGTATAATAAGGTGACATAAGCATGCTATAAGGAGTAAAATATTATATCTTTACTTAGTTGGAGAAAAGAGAAGAGGAGAAAAAGAAGGAAAGCAGGTTGTAGAATAAAAGCAGGCTATAGTATGATATCCAAGATACTTTGTGAAATTATAAGATGTGTCAACTATTAGTAAAGTAGTAGTACATTTTTAATACTCGCTATTATACAAACCGACTATTAGATTAAATGTATGACAACTCCTTATAACCGATTGTTGATTGTATTATTAACCGCGCTCTATGAGCAATGAACCAATCAATGAGGGATATCTCCCTGTTCCAACCCCCAGGATAGAAAGAAGACAGGTTGGCCATCGAGGAGAAGGCCTCCAATTTTTGGCATTTTAGAATATTTACACAAATGTATTGATAGTAAGGACCGCCCTCGAATAGAATTGACAAAAGTATTGTGATGACAAGCCCGACAAGCAACATGCGTCACCTGCCACGGTAGCTAGTGGAGGCCCTGCCACCACAGTCTATAGGAATGAAGTATGTCTACCAGAGGGGGAGGGTGAATGGGAGTTTTAATTTTTTTTCGGAAAAACTAAAAACTCCCAGAACCCAGCATCGGAAACAAATGAAAACAAGCTACAACGAGCTAAACTAAGTACCGAATGGAGATTAAACATACATCAAAACAAATCACATGATGGAAAACATGTCGAATGGAAACATGGGTAACAGAGATAACCAGTGGTGCTCGATGAAGACAAGGAATTTGGTCGACCAGTTCGTCCTTCTGCACAAGGACTACGTATGGTTGGAGGGGTTGTGACTTAACACGGAAGATAAACTCTCTCCACCCTATTCTCCTCGACAATCGATTCGTCAACCGATGCCGATTACTCGTGGTAGATACTTGAAGGTGATCTCCGAACCTTTACAGACTTCTTCTTCGAGAACCACAATCACTCTTGGTCTCTGAAGAAATTGACACCTAATCGTCTAGAGAGTTTGCAGCTCTCAAGAGTAATAGGTGGAGCGTACTAGACTTAGATTCGAGTGATGTTGAACCACTATCTAATTCTTCAGCTCTAGGGGTTTTCTCTCGGTGGATTTTAAACTCAGATCACTCAGAGAGTGGTTTGCTCAACAAACTTCTCAGAATCAAACAGAGCAGCCACCGGACAAAGCCGGCGCGGGTGGCTATTTATAGCCGCAGCCTTCCTAGATGGGAAATGACCATTTTGGACACGCGGTCCAGCCAATGGCCAACCAACACATTCACAACATTACTTGAGGAACAAGTAGTGCTAACTCCTCGGTCTGAGACAAATCTCTCGCAGCGAAGAAGATCACAGTCTCCTGCTGGCAAGTATTTAATCGAAACACAAAGAGATTTCTCTCACAACTTCCATAGGATTTGGGTTTAGCATCCGAGAATCAAAGTTCGAACACTACACCCCTCTTAATAGTACGGTGGTCCTATGACTCAATGAAAGAAGAAGAACAACGAAATAAATGCTATGTCTTCACTTCGTCTTCATTTCTCCTCGAGCACACTCATTTTCTTCGAACAAACACCGAACTAATTGCCTGAACTTTAGCAATTTTTAGGGGTCGCTCTTGTTAACACCATCTTCGGTGATAACCTTCGCTGCAACGTAGGGAGATTATCTTCGTCGTTTGCATCAAACTCCTCGATCTCCCGGGGACCTGTTACTCTGTGTGCACTAGCAAACACATAAGTCTCATATTGTTTATGTCAACAAACTCCAAAACATAAGGGGCCTATCATCACACCAACAATCTCCCCCTTTTTGGACGGTTGTTGACAAAACAGATAATCATCAAAGTGAAGATAGAAAAGTGAAAGAATTGATCGAACAAGAGTGAATTTGTGTTACTTGGCTCAATGATGAAATATACTCCCCCTAGACGTATGCAGGGTCAGAAATATGAGATAAAATTCTCTGCAATTCATTGAAGTATGTGGATGATTTTTCAATGATTCGCACTGATGATATATAATCCATCGAGACTATAGTGCAATCATTCATAACTTCTGATAATAATTCCACCTGCAAAACAAATGCTTCGAGAGAAATAGTGCAGCAGGCGGGGTTATTAATATTACAACACATAGGTTTTACATCAAAGCACATATAGTCTTTAAGGCATAGAGCTCAAAAGTCTCATAACATCAGACCAAATAAACACAAAGACCAAATCTATCAGAGCAAATCTATCGAAACTCGATGTAATTCTCCCCCTTTTGTCAACTAGTGTCAAAAAGGTGACGAAGAACATGAGTGCAAAAGAGGTGAACTTGATTCACTCTGAGGTGTCTCCGGAAGAACTGGCCGAAGATGTTTTAGATTCAGAAGTGGCTGGTATATCTTCATCGTCAGCAACAGTAGATGTTCCTTCAAGACTGGCTTGAGGCTGAGAAGATGAAGGCACATTAGGATCAGCTTGTTTATTCTTTCGAGACAACACATTTCCTTCAGCTGGTTTCTCGGTTGGTGAGGTAGCTTATGATTCGTCGAGCAACTTGTGCAGCTGAAACCGAAGTAAAACAGTTGTTGGCTGACGAGCTGTCAGAGGTGGAGTGATACAATCTTGAAAATTTTCATTAGAGAAACCTTGATCAATATACTCATAGAGTTCTTTGAGATCAGAGTTAAGAAGTTGTTTCTTGGAGAAGAACTTTTGAAGCAATTTCCATAGGCGCTTCTTATTTTCAGCTATAATCATGTGCACAACTTTCATTCTATTGTTGATGGAATTCAGTTTGGCAGCCAGATGTTCTTTCTCTCGGCGATCCTCAGCTATATGCTGCAACAACAGATGTTGAGTATGCAAACTCACTTCAAGGTGTGAAGGAGGTTGACTAGTTGGTTGTCGATCACGCTGAGGGAGCCGTGGCCCATCGAATGTATTGTGATAATCTGGAGTGTTGGACACTGGTACTTTGCCCGAAGAAAAATCTTCCATGACTCACAGCGTATCACGCATGGGAGGAATGCAACTTTTGTGACTGACTTTTGCCAAATATTCGGTGTGCGTTGCATAATCAACCACTTTCTGAATCCAAGGCGCAAAGACTTTCATGGTTTTCGGATGTTGAGCAGAGTCCATCAGTATACGTAGAAACATGTCTTTGACATCAAAGATATATCCTTGGGGATAGCATGAATGGTGTTTCTAAGAACATGAGATATAACATTGTCGGAATTCATCCCGGCCAGAGGTCCGGTGGTATAAGTGAGCATGTGGTATAGAGTCTGATTTATCAAGAGTCAAATGCTCGTGCAAGGGAGAACCATTGTAGTCACGAATTTTCTCTTGGTCCATGGTGCAACGGAAATCTTCATCGAAAATGGCATCAATGTTGTGTACTCGAATTTCAGTCTTGCCATGCTTGAACTGAGGGAAATGAAAGTGTGAGACAAAGTCTATTGCAGAGTATTTTCTATGTTTCCCTTCGGTTATCCGTTCCATGATCCACTTGGTGCAATCAGATTCATCACTAGAGATGTACAAAGTGGCATAGAATTGAAGTTTTATTTCTCTGTTCCACGGATGCTGAAATGCAAAGACATGTGTGAGGCCAAAATCTTCGATATCTAGCAAGACCTGATTAAAGCATCCAATGTTCTTCATAGCAGCGATGTCTGGTAACTCATGAGGAAATATCTTGCAGCTGTCATATAGGATCCGAGAGTAATATATAGCCTATTCTTGAGTCTAGAACCGAGGAGATTCCGAGGTGCGAGGCTTGTTGTACGGACTCTCTTGAAAGAAAAGAGGATGAGTGTTCCGATTGTAGAGTGGCCATTTGACGCCACCGCCTATAGAGAATAAATGCAATTGTTCATGAGGATATGGGTATTTGAGCTCATCTTCAACCGAAATCACTTCATCGCCACAAACTAACGAATCTAAATGATGAGCAGAAACATATTTCACTGTAGAAGGAACAACATCTGAAGTTCCTTTCCCGGTATCGAGTAAAATTTGCAGTGGAGAGGGAGCACACACTTTTGCAGGTGACACTAAGCTTTATCAGGCACTGGGGACTGAAGGGGATGTTCTACGATAGACAATTGTGGTGTAGAGGGAGGAACCAATTCATTTGGTTCGACACGAGCTGGAGACTCTTTATGCTTAGGCTGAGGAATTTCACCTTCTTCTGATACATTTGGCTGAGAAGGATTTGCTTCATGAACAGGGGAGGCCATAGGCACTGGTTCAGTTGGCCTTGGCGTTGTTGGAGCATCTGTAATTGGTTCATGAATTGGCAAGGGAATTGCAGGCTTCGGTGAGTTTTCCGTCTGTGGCACAACTTCTGGTAACTTTTCTTTCGTAGGAGGAGGAGGAGCATTCTTCTTCTTCGCAATTTTCTTCTTCTTCTTCTTCTTCTTCTTCTTCGGCTGAGAAGATTGATCAACATGCCCTTTGACAAGATATATCATTGTAGCCAGTGGCTTGGGATTGATGATTGAGGCAGATCTTGCAAACGATTTGATCTAGATCAGAAGGAAATCTCAATCGCTTACGAATGATAGTTAAGGCACAATTGACATCCACATATGATTCCTCAAGTTGCTTGATGACAAACTTGGAGGTTGCAGCTTTCATATAGTTATCAAGATCATTAAGTTGGGCATGAGGTTATTGATCTCAACATAATCTTCTCTCATATCTTGAACCAGATCAGAAGCTTGAGTAACAACTTCAGGAGGGATCGGTAAAGATGCTACTTCTCCATCGAATAAGTTTTCCATAAATTTGTCGAGCTGCTCCGTATTGAACACTTGATTGAAATAATGAGGGGCATCAGAGTGGTCATCAGTCCGTGCAACAGGAGCAATTTGCATTGGATTTTGCTCAGTTGGAGGCATAGAAGCCAATGGTTGAGTCAAGGTGGGAGCAAATTTAGCAGCCTTTTCTTTCAGAACATCAGCTCGTGAAGCACTTTGCTCGACAGAAGGAGCTATGATTTTCTTCACCTTTGGTTTTGGAATTTTCTCTCCTGGCTGAGCTGTGCTTATTGGAGCATCAACCACCAAATCTTTCATGTTAATCGCCTCAGTATGAGGGGTTGTATCCACATGGTATACCATAGTGACAGTGGTACGAGGTGTTTTTCTCTTCAAAGTGATCTTCTTCGGAGGTGCTATTGGGACTGCACAAGCTCGAAGATCTGGCAGTACGGTAGAAGTAGTGATGTTCACTTGTTTGGAGAGAGTTGCGTCAACTTCTTCCATTGTGAGTGGAGGATCATCTTGATCGGAGGATTCACTTTCATCATTTTTATCATCTGGTGCAACCGACCTCTTATTCGACGCGCTCTTTTTCTTCAAAGCAACAAATCTATGATCATGTTTACGCTTTGAGTGCCATTCTGATTTTCCTTCGGCCTTTTTCTTCTCAACCTCATCGTTGAGCAGTCGACGATTTTCTTCTTCGTGAGCTCGTTCTTTTTCAGCCTTCTTTTCTCTCTTTTCAGCATTCTTCAAGCGCTTGGCCTGTTCATCGAGATAGGATTCGGGAGTCTTGAGAGGTGACTCATGAGCATTCGGTGGAGGTGGCGGTCTTTCCTGGGGATCACTTGCATGGACATGGCAAATTTCATGACAGTCACCCCACGGAGGATGGAAGGCAAAGTTCTTTGCATACCGAGGATGAATCATTTCATAGTTAAACCACTTGCATACCCAGTGACGTCGAATCTTTTGCATACGCCTTCTCTTTTCTTGAGTTGTTTCTCCTGGAACAATGTTATAGTTATCGTGAGAGATATACTGAGTTGAATTTGTGAAAGGTTGCCTCCACCTTTCCTTTTCTTCGGAGCATCTTCTTCTTGCTTGTCTGGATTTTGTTCAGATCTCTTTCTTTTGCCGATGGATGGGCCTACCGTTGGGCCCTTGGCATTTGGAGCTTTTGACTCATCTGTTGTGCCCATGAGTGCCTCTTCATCATAGGCCATGCTCAGTGGTCGAGCAGAATCTTCAACAGATTGTGTAAGGGCATATTTATCCCTAAGTGGTTTTGGTGATTGATGACAATGCATTTGCGGACTAATCGTGTGCATTGAGCTTTTCAGATATCCCATGATTTAGGCACAAGACGATTCATTGCCCCTCGGAGTGTAGTGAAGATGGAGTTTTCCCTACGTTTCTTTTAGGTGGATTTGAGTTGTAGGAAAGTCGTACTATTAAGAGGGGATCCGCGTTGGAAAGGTTTGGGTGGAATCATCATGTTCACGTCTGTTCCTTTTGCACCCCCTTTCCCTTGCACCTTTGGAGCAACCACCGTTTATCCGTGTCTCTACAAAATGAAGGACTCGTAGTGTTTGTTGTGCTGTGCCATGCAGTAGTACTGCTCAGGGGAGCCGTAGTACCGCAATGGCCCACGGTAGTATAGGCCGAGGTTGTGGTAGTACCGCAGGCCCTTGCGGTAGTACCGCTCCACGGGCGCGGTAATACCGTGGCCTCTAGCCAGGCACAGCAGCACAAGCGGAAGTAGGGGCGGATGTAATTTTTTACATCCGTGCCCTACGTGGTAGTACCGCTGCCTTCTTGCGGTAGTACCGTGTCGAAGTTTTGCATAGATCGTTTCTCAGCGGAAGTAGTCACACATGTATTTTTATTCATCCGTGCCTTCCTAGCCCAGACAAACCCTGCCTTGCGGTAGTACCGCAAGGGGGAGCGGTAGTACCGCTTCGGTGGTTCTACCGCTCTTTGCGTCAACACATCAGGGCTGTTCTAGCTCCTGCCGTGCATGCAGTAGTACCGCTGTGCCCCGTGGTAGTACCACAGGGCCTTGCGGTAGTACCGCATGTCTGGTGCGGTAGTACCGCACGTCGCGGGCCGAGTAAGTGGATAACGGTTGGATTTGTCCTATCACCATAAAAGGGGAGTCTTCTTCTCCGAGTTGACTACCTCTTCCATCCCTAAGCTCCATTGTTGCTCTAAGCTCCATTTTGCCCGATCTCTCTCCCTAGCCAATCAAACTTGTTGATACTCTAGGGATTGGTTGAGAAGGCCCCGAGAAATTTGATTCCCCCACTAATCCCTTGCGGATGTTGTTACTCTTGGGTGTTTGAGCACCCTAGACGGTTGAGGTCACCGCGGAGCCATATTCCATTGTGGTGAAGCTTTGTGGTGTCGTTGGGAGCCTCCAATTAAGTTGTGGAGATTTCCCCAACCTTGTTTGTAAAGATTCGGTCGCCACCTCCAAGAGCACAAATAGTGGAATCACGACATCTTGCATTGTGTGAGGGCGTGAGGAGAATACGGTGGCCCTAGTGGCTTCTTGGGGAGCATTGTGCCTCGACACCGCTCCAACGGAGACGTACTTCCCTTCAAAGAGAAGGAACTTCGGTAACACATCCTCGTCTTCACCAGCTCCACTCTTGGTTATTCCGTACCTTTACTTGTGCAAGCTTACATTGTGTTGCATCCATTGCTAGCTTGTGTGCCTGTTGTTGTTGCATCATATAGGTTGCTCACCTAGGTGCATATCTAGACAACCTACTGTGATGCAAAGTTTAAATTGGTAAAGAAAAGCTAAAAATTTTTAGTTGCCTATTCACCCCCTCTAGTCAACTATATCGATCCTTTCAATTGGTATTAGAGCCTTGTCTCTTTATTAAGGACTTTGTGTCCAAAGAGTATGGTTGACACCATAGATGGTGAGGAGGAGCACCCCGGTGTATGCTACCTCTTGAGCACTGCGTTGGTTTTCCCTTGAAGAGGAAAGGGTGATGCAGCAAAGTAGCGTAAGTATTTCCCTCAGTTTTTGAGAACCAAGGTATCAATCCAGTAGGAGGCCACACGCAAGTCCCTCGTACCTACACAAACAAATAAGAACCTCGCAACCAACGCGATAAATGGGTTGTCAATCCCTTCACGGTCACTTACGAGAGTGAGATCTGATAGAGATAATAATGATAAGATAAATATTTTTGGTATTTTTATGATATAGATTGAAAGTAAAGATTGCAAAGTAAAATAGATTGGAAACTTATATGATGGAAAATAGACCCGGGGGCCATAGGTTTCACTAGTGGCTTCTCTCAAGATAGCATAAGTATTACGGTGGGTGAACGAATTACTGTTGAGCAATTAATAGAAAAGAGAATAATTATGAGAATATCTAGGCATGATCGTGTATATAGGCATCACGTCCGCGACAAGTAGACCGACTCCTACCTGCATCTACTACTATTACTCCACACATCGACCGCTATCCAGCATGCATCTAGAGTATTAAGTTCATAAGAATAGAGTAACGCCTTAGGTAAGATGACATGATGTAGAGGGATAAACTCAAGCAATATGATATAAACCCCATATTTTTATCCTCGATGGCTACAATACAATACGTGTCGTTTCCCTTTCTGTCACTGGGATCGAGCACCGCAAGATTGGACCCAAAGCTAAGCACTTCTCCCATTGCAAGAATGATCAATCTAGTAGGCCAAACCAAACTGATAATTCGAAGAGACTTGCAAAGATAACCAATCATGCATAAAATATTTCAGAGAAGAATCAAATATTGTTCATAGATAGACTTGATCATAAACCCACAATTCATCGGATCTCGACAAACACACCACAAAAAGAGTTACATCGAATAGATCTTGAAAGTGCAACTATCCCTGGGTGGTTTTGGTAATTCCTAACAACATATAGCTCATTGAGCTAACATTATTCCAAGATTAATATTTCAGGAAAAGCTCAATGAATGGCATGGCATGGATGAGGAAAGTGGATCCCTCAAAATTCTAAGGACAAAAAGTTTGGCTCAAGCTTGAAGCTCAAGACTCTACATTTTATATTTTAGTGATCCAAGATCACATTGAGTCTATAGGAAAAGCCAATACTATCAAGGAGGGATGAGGTGTTGCTTAATGGCTTGCTTGCTCAAAATGCTTAGTGATATGCTCCAAAACCCTCAACTACCTTCCCACATCCACATATGACCTAAACCAAAAGTCAAAGTCGGCCCCACCGATTCTTTCTATCCGGCGCCACCGAGTTTCAAATGTCATAGCCACTGCCACAAACCCTAGGCAAATCGGTCTCACCGATAGGGATCTCGATCTCACCAAGATGGGATTGTAATCTCTCTATTTTCCTTCGTAACGTTTCGGTCTTACCGAGATGAGTGATCGGTCCCACCGAGATTGCAATGTAAACTCTCTGTTTCCCTTTTGTAACACTTCGGTCTCACCGAGATGAGCGAATCGGTCCCACCGAGTTTACCTGACCAACTCTCTGGTTAGCTTATTACCAAAATTGGTCCTACCAAGTTTGTGTAATCGGTCACACCAAGATTACGTTATGCCCTAACCCTAACCATATCGGTCCTACCGAGTTGCATCTCAGTCCCACCGAAAATCCTAACGGTCACTAGGTTTGCTGAATCGGTCCGACCGAGTTTAACCATTCGGTCCCACCGAGTTTGGAAAATTGTGTGTAACGGTTAGATTTTGTGTGGAGGCTATATATACCCCTCCACCCACTCTTCATTCATGGAGAGAGCCATCAGAACATACCTACACTTCCAATACACATTTTCTGAGAGAGAACCACCTACACTTGTGTTGAGGTCAAGATATTCCATTCCAATCATATCAATCTTGATCTCTAGCCTTCCCCAAGTTGCTTTCCACTCAAATCTTCTTTCCACCAAATCCAAATCCTGTGGGAGAGAGTTGAGTGTTGGGGAGACTATCATTGGAAGCACAAGAGCAAGGAGTTCATCATCAACACACCATTTGTTACTTCTTGGAGAGTGGTGTCTCCTAGATTGGCTAGGTGTCACTTGGGAGCCTCCGACAAGATTGTGGAGTTGAACCAAGGAGTTTGTAAGGGCAAGGAGATCGCCTACTTTGTGAAGATCTACCGCTAGTGAGGCAAGTCCTTCGTGGGCGACGACCGTGATGGAATAGACAAGGTTGCTTCTTCATGGACCCTTCATGGGTGGAGCCCTCCGTGGACTCGCGCAACCGTTACCCTCCGTGGGTTGAAGTCTCCATCAACGTGGATGTACGATAGCACTGTTGGGGAACGTAGTAATTTCAAAAATTTTCATACGCACACGCAAGATCATGGTGATGCATAGCAACGAGAGGGGAGAGTGTGATCTACATACCCTTGTAGACCGACAGCAGAAGCATTGGCACAACGCGGTTAATGTAGTCGTACGTCTTCACGGCGCGACCGATCAAGCACCAAAACTACGACACCTCCGAGTTCTAGCACACGTTCAGCTCGATGACGATCCCCGGACTCCGATCCAGCAAAGTGTTGGGGAAGAGTTCCGTCAGCACGACGGCGTGGTGACGATCTTGATGTACTACCGTCGCAGGGCTTCGCCTAAGCACCGCTACAATATTATCGAGGATTATGGTGGAAGGGGGCACCGCACACGGCTAAGAATATGATCACGTGGATCAACTTGTGTTTCTAGGGGTGCCCCCTGCCCCCGTATATAAAGGAGCAGGGGGAGGTGCGGCCGGCCAGGAGGAGGGCGCGCCAGGAGGAGTCCTACTCCCATCGGGAGTAGGATTCCCCCCTTTCCTAGTTGGAATAGGATTCGGAGGGGAAGAGGAGAGAGAGAAGGAAGGGGGGGGGGGGGGCGCCGCCCCCCTCTCCTTGTCCTATCGGACTAGGGGGAGGGCGCGCGGCCCAGCCCTGGCCACCTCTCCTCTCCTTCCACTAAGCCCACTAAGGCCCATATACCTCCCGGGGGTTCCGGTAACCTCCCGTACTCTGGTAATCCGATTTCACCCGGAACACTTCGATATCCAAATATAGGCTTCCAATATATCAATCTTTATGTCTCGACCATTTCGAGACTCCTCGTCATGTCCGTGATCACATCGGGACTTCCGAAAAAAACTCGGTACATAAAATGCATAAACTCATATATAACTGTCATCAACCTTAAAAGCGTGCGACCCTCGGGTTCGAGAACATGTAGACATGACCGAGACATGTCTCCGGTCTAAACCAATAGCGGAACCTGGATGCTCATATTGCTCCCACATATTCTATACGAAGATCTTTATCGGTCAGACCGCATAACAACATACGTTGTTCCCTTTGTCATCGGTATGTTACTTGCCCGAGATTCGATCGTCGGTATCTCAATACCTAGTTCAATCTCGTTACCGGCAAGTCTCTTTACTCGTTTCGCGTAATACATCATCTCACGCAACTAACTCATTAGTTGTAATGCTTGCAAGGCTTATGTGATGTGCATTACCGAGAGGGCCCAGAGATACCTCTCCGACAATCGGAGTGACAAATCCTAATCTCGAAATACGCCAACCCAACATGTACCTTTGGAGACACCTATAGAGCACCTTTATAATCACCCAGTTACGTTGTGACGTTTGGTAGCACACAAAGTGTTCCTCCGGTAAACGGGAGTTGCATAATCTCATAGTCATAGGAACATGTATAAGTCATGAAGAAAGCAATAGCAACATACCTAAACGATCGGGTGCTAAGCTAATGGAATGGGTCATGTCAATCACATCATTCTCCTAATGATGTGATCCCATTAATCAAATGACAACATATGTCTATGGTTAGGAAACATAACCATCTTCTATTAACGAGCTAGTCAAGTAGAGGCATACTAGTGACGTTTGGTTTGTCTATGTATTCACACAAGTATTATGTTTCCGGATAATACAATTCTAGCATGAATAATAAACATTTATCATGATATAAGGAAATAAAATAATAACATTATTATTGCCTCTAGGGCATATTTCCTTCAGTCTCCGACTTGCACTAGAGTCAATAATCTAGATTACACAGTAATGATTCTAACACCCATGGAGCTTTGGTGCTGATCATGTTTTGCTCGTGGAAGAGGCTTAGTCAACGGGTCTGCTATATTCAGATCTGTATGTATCTTGCAAATCTCTATGTCTCCCACCTGGACTAGATCCCGGATGGAATTGAAGCGTCTCTTGATGTGCTTGGTTCTCTTGTGAAATCTGGATTCCTTTGCCAAGGCAATTGCACCAGTATTGTCACAAAAGATTTTCATTGGACCCGATGCACTAGGTATGACACCTAGATCGGATATGAACTCCTTCATCCAGACTCCTTCGTTTGCTGCTTCTGAAGCAGCTATGTACTCCGCTTCACATGTAGATCCCGCCATAACGCTTTGTTTAGAACTGCACCAACTGACAGCTCCACCGTTTAATGTAAACACGTATCCGGTTTGCGATTTAGAATCGTCCGGATCAGTGTCAAAGCTTGCATCAACGTAACCATTTATGATGAGCTCTTTGTCACCTCCATATATGAGAAACATATCCTTAGTCCTTTTCAGGTATTTCAGGATGTTCTTGACCGCTGTCCAGTGATCCTCTCCTGGATTACTTTGGTACCTCCCTGCTAGACTTATAGCAAGACACACATCAGGTCTGGTACACAGCATTGCATACATGATAGAGCCTATGGCTGAAGCATAGGGAACATCTTTCATTTTCTCTCTATCTTCTGCATTGGTCAGGGATTGAGTCTTACTCAATTTCACACCTTGTAACTGTAACACCCTCGATGCGACTATATCTCCCACGTGTCGAGGGACGACTTAGAGGCATAATCGCATTGAAGGCATATGTCGCAAGTTAGGCAATCTTCACAACATCCCATGTAATATGAATAATAAAGGGGAGATAACATAGTTGGCTTACACCCGCCATGTCAATCAAGGTACATAAATAACATTACATCATCCAAACACTCATGGCCCGACTACGGCGCCAAAATAAAAGATAACCCAACAAGCGACACGGTCCCAATCACCCCCAACTGGGCACCACTACTGAACATCGGGAAAGGAAACATAGTAACGTTGAGAGTCTTCGTCGAACTCCCAGTTGAGCTCATACGCGTCTCCTGGAGCGGAATAATCAGGCCCTGCATTTGGTGTAATAGTAATCTGTGAGCCACAGGGACTCAGCAATCTCGCACCCTCACGATCAAGACTATTTAAGCTTATAGGTATGGCAAGGTAAATATAAGTGGAGCTGCAGCAAGCGACTAGCAAGTATGGTGGCTAACTTATTCGCAAAAGAGAGCGAGAAGAGGAGGCAAAGCGCGTGTGAGAAACTAGAGAACCACCTGCGCAAACATTACTCCAACACCGTGTCCACTTCCCGGACTCCGCCGAGAAGGGGCCATCACGGTAACACACTCAGTTGATTCATTTTAATTAATTAAAGTTCAAGTTATCTACAACTGGACATTAACAAATTCCCATCTTCCCATAACCGCGGGCACGGCTTTGGAAAGTTCAAATCCCTGCAGGGGAGTCCCAACTTAGCCCATGACAAGCTCTCATGGTCAATGAAGGAATACACCTCCTCCCAAGACGTTCCGATCAGGCTCGGTATCTCGGTAATTCAAGACACTTCGACAGGTTAAAACAAGACCAGCAACACCGCCCGAATGTGCCGACAAATCCCGATAGGAGCTGGACATATCTCGTTCTCAGGGCACACTCAGATGAGACATCCTACAAGTAAAACCAACCCTCAAGTTGCCCCGAGGTGGCCCCGCAGTCTACTCGGTCATACCAACACTCAGAGGAGCACTGGCCCGGGGGGGGGGGGCTAAAATAAGATGACCCTCGGGCTCCGGAAACCCAAGGGAAAAATAGGCTAGGTGGCGAATGGTAAAACCAAGGTTGGGCATTGCTGGAAAAGCTTTAATCAAGGTGAACTATCAAGGGGTTCCCATTATAACCCAACCGCGTAAGGAACGCAAAATCCGGGAACATAACACCGATATGACGGAACCTAGGGCAGCAAGAGTGGAACAAAACACTAGGCGAGAGGCCGAGCCTTCCACCCTTTACCAAGTATATAGATGCATTAAGATAACATGGCAATATAATGATATACCAACAAGTAAATAAAAGATGTTCCAACAAGGAACGGTCTTCAATCTTCACCTGCAACTAGCAACGCTATAAGAGGAGCTGAGCAAAGCGGTAACATAGCCAATCAACGGTTTGCTAGGACATGGTGGGTTAGAGGTTTATCATGGCAATTGGGAGGCTTGAAGGCAAGTGGTAGGCATCGTAGCAATGGCATAGCAAAAGAGCGAGCAAACTAGCATAGCAAAGATAGTAGTGATTTCGAGGGTATGATCATCTTGCCTGCACAGTTGTCAGAATTGACTGGATCCTCGAAAGCAAACTCAACGGGCTCCTCGTTAGCGAACTCGTCTCCCGGCTCTACCCAAACAAGACAAACAAGCAACAAGGATACAATCAACCACGTGCAAACTCAAACAACGCAATGCAAAGATGGTATGCTATGCGGGATGCGATGCGGGATGCGAAATGCAAGATATGACAGGAAATGCATGAACCTGGCCTCAACTTGGAAAACCAAGTGTGCCACTGGAAAGATGAGATGAAATCGCTTGAAAACGATATAAAGAACGCCGGAATCGGAGTTACGGTTTGGAAATGGCAAGCGATTCAAAAATGACACCGGTCTGCGATTTACAGCAAGTAGCCATCTAAATGCAATGAAATGGACATGCTACAACACCCAAACATGACAACAAAATACATGGAAGAGATGCACACAAGATGCTTAACAAAAGTCTAGCACTGAGTTACAGCCAATTCATCCATTAACAGGTTCAAACAAGCATGGCAAAAATGCATATTGCAAACTGATCTCAGACTTGGTGAAACTAACACTTGTCTGGAATTTCAGATCAGGTAGCCCTCTTCGAAGCCACAAAACTACATGTTACAGGACCTGAACATGGCAAAGTAAAGCATGGAGTGGAGCTTCTCAAAGAGCTTAACAAAAGTCCCTTAGTGACTTTGAGCGAAAAGGGATCAGAAAATACAATTGCAAGCACGTGAACATAGCAAAAACATAATCAGTTTTCAGACTTAGTGAAAACTGGCACATGCTGAAATATAACTCAAGTAGGCATGTTTACGAGCTCGATGCACTCACTACGGTGCAAGTCATGGCAAGACAAGCATACATCCATCAAGAATGCACAAAATGCAAGCTAGACATGGCAAGAACAATAGCATAGCATGCACGGACCAACTACAACATCACCGGCAAAATTGCAAACAAGTTGACAATCTGCCCAGATTCACAAAGTAGCAAAAGTAGAGCTCGATTGACTCAAGCTAGGGTGCTCCATAATTGCAAACAAAGGCATGGATGGATAGATCACTACAATATTAACAAAACATCCTTACTGATCATCCTCAAAAGAGGCACGGATCACTAGGAAACAACATGAACATATGGCAACATGAGATAAACAGATCAAGGACTTGGTGAAATTACCAAGTCCCTGAAAACAGAATTAGCAAGTGCACCACTTTGCAAGCTTGCACAAGTCACCACACACATCACAAAAATACATGGGTTGCACCTCTGGAAAGATGACAAAACCCTTAACAAAACACATGTAGAGCATCAGGGCATATCATGCATACAATAATCATGGCAAAAATGACAAAAAGCTAAATGGAGTAGCAGATCTGACAAATATCTCAAGTAGCCCTCTTCTAACAGCATTTCGGGCATCAAGATGAACTCAAATGAAAATGATGCAATGGAATGAAATGATGTACTCTCTGAGATGAACATTTTGATATGCTATATGCATGAATCGGAGCTACGGATGCAAAGTTACGGAGTCACGAACATAAGCACTTGGATCGGAATTCTGGGACTTTGAGAAAATTCAACCTCCGATCTAGGGTTTCCAGATCTACACACAATCCGAGGCGGCGGCGCGAGCACTGTAGCAGCCGGGGTTCGGTTCGCCGGCGGGAGTGAAGAAGAGGCGAGGACAAGGGCGAGGGCGGCCGGCGGCGGTGGAGCTTGCCGGCGTCGAGGAGGCGGCGGCTCCGGGCGGCGGACACGGCGTGGCGGCGGCGGGGACCCGCGGCGGCTGTGGCGGCCGGAGAAGGAGGCAGCGGGCGGCGGCCTCACCGAAGATGGCGCGCGGCGGCGCACATGCGGCGGGGAGGCGGCACGACTGCGGGGAAGAAGGCGCGGGCGAGGCGCGCGGCCTCTGGCCCGGATCGGCGGCTGGCGGGCCGGCCTCGGGCCCGAGTGGGCCTCGGCGGAAGTGGCGGTGATGTGGTCCGGGGCACCCATGTGGCAGCTCCCGGTTGGCGGAGGCGGATCCGGACGTTGTCCGGCTTGTGCGGACACGTCCGGCGGCGGCGGAGATGGTTTTTTTTAGGGTTTGACGAGGGGATCCGAGCTTTGGAATGGGGGAGGTATATATAGGCATAGAGGGAGCTAGGAGAGTCCAAATGAGGTGTGGTTTTCGGCCACGCGATCGTGATCGAACGCTCTAGACGATGGAGTAGAGTTTGGTGGGTTTTGGGCCAAATTGGAGGGGTGTTGGGCTGCAACACACACGAGGCCTTTACGGTCCCTCGGTTAACCGTTGGAGTATCAAACGAAGTCCAAATGATACGAAACCTGACAGGCGGTCTACCGGTAGTAAACCAAGGCCGCTTGGCAAGTCTCGGTCCAATCCGGAAATGTTTAATCCCCACACATGAAAGAAAGCTAGAAATGGCCACCGAAGGAGAACGAAGCGCCGGAATGCAAAACGGACAACGGGGAAAATGCTCGAATGCATGAGACGAACACGTATGCAAATGCAATGCGCATGATGACATGATATGCGATGCATGACAATGACAACAACACACGGAGACAAAAACCCGAACCCGAGATAATAAATATAACTTAACGCCGGAAACGGCAAGAGTTGGAGTACAAAAAGGGAAAGTTACATCCGGGGTGTTACAACACTCCACCACTACGAAAGGATCTCGTCCCGAGATCTAGGACTGAAAGAACGCCGGGTACTCAGAACGGAGGTGATCCTCGCGTTCCCAGGTAGCTTCACGGTCGGAATGGTGTGACCACTTGACTTTGAGAAATTTGATTGACTTGTTGCGAGTCTTGCGTTCAGTCTCTTCAAGAATAGCAACTGGGTGCTCACGATAAGAGAGATCTTCTTGGAGCTCAATGTCCTCGAAGTTGACTGTGCGGTCAGGAGTCTTGAAGCACTTTCGAAGCTAAGAGACATGGAACACGTCATGAACATTTGCAAAGTTTGAAGGAATCTCGAGTTGATAGGCGAGGTCGCCTCTCTTGCTGACAATCTTGAAAGGTCCCACGTATCTAGGGGCAAGCTTCCCTTTGATACCGAAGCGACGAGTACCTTTCATAGGAGAGACGCGGAGGTAAACATGATCTCCGATCTCGAAAGCCAAATCACGGTGCTTACTATCATAGTAGCTCTTCTGACGGGATTGGGCTGCTTTGAGGTTATCACGAATGACTTTGCACATTTCCTCTGCCTCTGTGATTAAGTCATTACCCAAGAGCTGACGTTCACCGGTTTCAGACCAGTTGAGAGGGGTACGACACTTCCTGCCATACAGAATTTCAAATGGGGCTTTGCCCGACTTGCTTGAAAACTGTTGTTGTAGGAGAATTCAGCATAAGGAAGACAATCCTCCCATTTCATGCCGAAGGAGATCACACAAGCCCTGAGCATATCTTCAAGAATCTGGTTGACACGCTTGACTTGACCGCTAGTTTGAGGATGAAAAGCTGTGCTGAAGCGGATGTTGGTGCCCATGGCCTTCTGGAAAGAATCCCAAAACTTCGAGGTAAAGATGCTGCCACAGTCTGAAGAGATCACTTGTGGAATACCGTGCAGAGAGACAATACGAGAGGTATAGAGTTCCGCCAATTGAGCTGCAGTGATCGACTCTTTGATAGGCAGAAAATGAGCCACTTTGGTGAGTTTGTCGATGACAACGAATATAGCATCATTGCCACGCTTGGACTTTGGAAACCCAGTCACGAAGTCCATTTCAATGTGGTCAAACTTCCATTCTGGAATGGCAAGAGGTTGGAGGAGACCTGCTGGCCTTTGGTGTTCTGCCTTCACTCTTCTGCAGACATCACATTCATTCACGAATTGAGCGATCTCGCGCTTCATTCGAGTCCACCAATAAGCTTGCTTGAGGTCCTGATACATCTTCGTGCTACCAGGGTGGATGGAGAGGAGAGAATTGTGAGCCTCGTTCATGATCACTTTACGAAGTTCACCTTTGGGTACAACAATACGATCCTCGAAGAAGAGAGTGTCCTTGTCATCAAGGCGGTAGCACTTGTACTTGGGCTGACTCTTGGCAATCCCAATCTTCACCATTTTCACCATAGCATCAAGAAGCTGAGCTTGGCGAATCTGGTCTTCTAAGGTAGGAGAGACTTGAAGGTTGGCAAGGAAACCTTGAGGAACAACTTGCAGATTAAGTTTGCGGAAAGCTTCACAAAGCTCGTGTTGATAAGGCTTAAGAATCAGACCGTTGCAGTAAGCTTTTCTGCTCAATGCGTCAGCAATCACATTGGCCTTGTCTGGAGTATACTCGATACTCGGATTATACTCTTGAATCATTTCGACCCATCGAGTTTGCCTGAGGTTGAGATTAGGCTGAGTGAAGTTGTACTTGAGACTCTTGTGATTAGTGAAAATGTCCACTTTTCTTCCCAATAGAAGATGTCTCCAAGTCAAAAGAGCATGCACAACTGCCGCCAACTCGAGATCATGAGTGGGGTAGTTCTTCTCATTAGGCTTCAATTGGCGAGAGGTATAAGCAACAACTTTCTTCTCTTGCATCAATACTGCGCCAAGACCTTGGAGAGAGGCATCACAAAAAACCTCATACGGCTTGGATTCATCAGGCGGAGTCAGAACTGGAGCAGTGATCAATTTCTCTTTCAAAGTGTTGAAAGCAATGTCACACTCCGGAGACCAAACGTACTTGACGTGCTTCTGGAGAAGATTTGAGAGAGGCTTCGCGATCTTAGAAAAGTTTTCAACGAATCTTCGGCAATAGCTTGCGAGACCGAGAAAACTGCGGAGTTGCTTCACGTTCTGAGGAGGTTCCCAATTCACAATTGCAGACACCTTCTCAGGATTCACGGCAATGCCCTTGGCAGAGATGATATGACCAAGATAAAGAACCTCATCAAGCCAAAATTCACACTTGGAGAACTTGGCGTAGAACTGATGTTCTCTGAGCTTATCAAGAACCAAATGCAAATGCTTGGCATGATCTTCCTTGTTCTTCGAGAAAACCAGAATGTCGTCGAGATAGACCAGAACGAAGTCATTGGTTTAGGCGTTGAAGATGAAATTCATCATGCGAGAAAACGTCGGAGGAGCGTTGACGAGGCCAAAAGACATGACAGTGTATTGATATGAACCAAAGCTTGTCCTGAAAGCCGTCTTCGGAATATCTTGCTCATGGATTCGAATCTGATGATAACCCATACGGAGATCAAGCTTGGAGAATACTCGAGCACCTTTGAGTTGTTCGAACAGCTCATTGATGTTGGGAAGTGGGTATTTGTTCTTGATGGTCTTCTTGTTCACTGGACGGTAATCAACACAAAGTCGGTCCGTTCCATCCTTCTTCTTCACAAAAAGAACACCACAACCCCACGGAGAAGAACTAGGCCGGATGAGACCCATTTTCTCTTGAATATCGAGTTGCTTCTTCAGCTCCTTCAACTCTTCTGGTCCGAGCTTGTAAGGACATTTGCACACAGGTTCCGTGCCAGGCTCAAGATCAATAACGAATTCAACTGGCCGGTGCGGAGGCATTCCTGGAAGCTCTTCTGGAAAGACGTCTTGATATTCGCAAATGACTGGAATTTGAGAGATAGCATCCAATTCACCCTTCTCATTGAGAGAAAACAGACGGATGGTATCATCACTAGCGACAAAGACAATTACATCCTCAGACGAATGAGTCAATTGAATCTACCTGGCTACACAATCAAGCTGAGCCTTGTGCTTAGAAAGCCAATCCATTCCGAGAATAAGATCAATATCCGAGTTACCCAGAACCACCGGAGAAGAGAGAAACTTGTAATCACCCAATGTGATAGAGATATCGGGAGCAACCAAACTAGAAGTCAAAAGCTTGCCGGGAGAAACAACTTGCATGACTTTGGGCATAATCTCTGTATCAACATTGTGCTTCGATGCAAAAGGGCATGACAAAAAGGAATGAGATGCACCAGTGTCAAAAAGAACTTTTGCAGGAACATCGTTAACAGGAAGGTTACCCATGATCACATCTGACGAGTCCTCTGCCTGAGCTGCATTCATCAAGTTGACCTTGGCGTGCTCGGGGTTATGCTTGACCACAACTGTACTTGCCAATCTGACAGGAGGAGGAGGAGGAAGACGTCTCTGGTTGAAACACTTGTTGGAATAGTGACCCTTCTATTGGCACTTGTTGCACGTGACCTCTGAAAGCGGACGGTGATACGGAGCACTCGATCTTGGAGGTTGAGACGAAGTCTTGTTCTGAAAGCCAGGGTTGGGTGGGTGGGAAGAACCACTGCCACCTTTGCTCTTCTGCTGATACGGCTGACGGAACGGAGGAGGAGGAAGCCAAAACTTCTGCTGCTTGGCCACTTGAGTAGAGGAAGAAGGAGTAACATCCCTGACTCGCTTCTTGGAAGCATCACACCTCAACTGAGCAGCCTCTTGCTTCAGTGCCATGTTGTAGAACTCATCGTATCTCAAGGGCTCAAAGAGAACAAGAGCTAGCTGAATTTCTTCTCTGAGACCACCCCTGAACTGATATATCATGCTCTTCTCATCAGGGACGTCCTTCTGGAACAACTTGTTGTAGTCATAGACAGACAAAGAGCCTTGCTTCAGATTGCGGAATTCCTCACACTTGCTTTCAACCACGCTCTGCGGAATATGATGAGCTCGGAAATCTCGACGGAAATCATCCCAAGTGATAACACGTCCACCTCTGGAATCCTTGTACTGCTGGAATCATTCTGCAGCTTGATCTTTGAGTTGGAAGGAAGCAAACTTAACAAATTCCTCAGGCCTGACGTTACTGCACTCGAAATGCTTGCACAGATCCACAAGCCAATCGTCAGCATCGGTTGCCTCAACACAATTGCTGAAAGTCTTTGGCCCATTAGCAAGGAACTGGTTGAGTGTAGCAAAGTGATTCTGATTGCTGCCTTGATTCCCTTGGTTGCCTTGATTGCGCTCTTGAAGAATTTGCATGATCAACTGTGTGTTTGCATTGGTTGCGACCACCATAGCTTGCCATGCCTTTGGAGGAGGTGGAGGTGGTGGCGGATCAGGATTCGGAGTCATGCGCGTTGGAGGAGCCATCCTGAAGAGGTTGACCACCATTAGCACACTGACAGAGAAATATTGAAGCTGAATCCAACGGAATGAAAATTGCAACATATAGTCTTCACATCCGAACAAAATGAATGAATGCATTCCTCTTGAAATGGTCACATATCCATAAATTGAGAAGCCACGTAAAATTAAGGTAGAGAAATAAATCAACAAGGTACGGATCAAGAACGAATAATCGGTAAGAAATCCCAATCTCAAACCAATATCCGTGGAAGAAGAACTAGAGCTACTAGAATTCCCACCTATGAAACTCCTGAACCTTTCCAGTTATGCAATCAGGTGTTGGGGATACAGGGGAAGCATAATATCTCACCCAAACTAGCAATTCCTACATCCAGCTGTATCCATCCTTCAACACATAACCAAGAAACCTTCGGAAATCATCTACCTCAACCTTCGAAAAGCATCCGTTATACAAGTTATGGCGATACTCCCGAACTCCCGCCCCAGTACTGGGTGGCGTCGAGGTTATCTCACCAACGAACTGCATAAAAGAGATTTTCGATGTCGGCGTACTAAACTCAGGTATTCCAGAACTGCAACGATAAAATTATGATGACAACACCTCAGAGCTCAACTCCCCGGGACACTTCCACTAAACCCCTGACAGGAGGCACCAAGTCAATGTTCTCATCATAAAACCATCGGAACGATTCCAAGATACCCGCGTGATCCTAAATTTTTTTTAGTGAAATTTGAGAAGAGAAGAGTCAAAACTCTACGTCAGGATGCCTTACCAGAGCGATGAGGAGACTGGGAAGTAAAAGAATTCCTAAACTCTCCGATATATAATTCCTAAAAGACTCAAAACATTTTTCTAGACACAACTCGGCCGCTAAAAACGATCAAGCAATGGGGCTCCTAAGGTCGGGGAAGGCTCTGATTACCAACTTGTAACACCCTCGATGCGACTATATCTCCCACGTGTCGAGGCACGACTTAGAGGCATAATCGCATTGAAGGCATATGTCGCAAGTTAGGCAATCTTCACAACATCCCATGTAATATAATAATAAAGGGGAGATAACATAGTTGGCTTACACTCGCCACGTCAATCAAGTACATAAATAACATTACATCATCCAAACACTCATGGCCCGACTACGGCGCCAAAATAAAAGATAACCCAAAGCGACACGGTCCCAATCACCCCCAACTGGGCACCACTACTGATCATCGGGAAAGGAAACATAGTAACGTTGAGAGTCTTCGTCGAACTCCCACTTGAGCTCATACGCGTCTCCTGGAGCGGAATCATCAGGCCCTGCATCTGGTGTAATAGTAATCTGTGAGCCACAGGGACTCAGCAATCTCGCACCCTCGCGATCAAGACTATTTAAGCTTATAGGTATGGCAAGGTAAATATAAGTGGAGCTGCAGCAAGCGACTAGCAAGTATGGTGGCTAACTTATTCGCAAAAGAGAGCGAGAAGAGGAGGCAAAGCGCGAGCGAGAAACTAGAGAAACCTGCGCAAACATTACTCCAACACCGTGTCCACTTCCCGGACTCCGCCGAGAAGAGGCCATCACGGTAACACACTCAGTTGATTCATTTTAATTAAGTTAAGGTTCAAGTTATCTACAACCGGACATTAACAAATTCCCATCTGCCCATAACCGCGGGCACGGCTTTCGAAAGTTCAAATCCCTGCAGGGGAGTCCCAACTTAGCCCATGACAAGCTCTCACAGTCAACGAAGGAATAGACCTCCTCCCAAGACGTTCCGATCAGACTCGGTATCTCGGTAATTCAAGACACTTCGACAGGTTAAAACAAGACCAGCAACACCGCCCGAATGTGCCGACAAATCCCGATAGGAGCTGCACATATCTCGTTCTCAGGGCACACTCAGATGAGACATCCTACGAGTAAAACCAACCCTCAAGTTGCCCCGAGGTGGCCCCGCAGTCTACTCGGTCGGAACCAACACTCAGAGGAGCACTGGCCCGGGGGGGGTTAAATAAGATGACCCTCGGGCTCCGGAAACCCAAGGGAAAAAGGCTAGGTGGCAAATGGTAAAACCAAGGTTGGGCATTGCTGGAAAAGCTTTAATCAAGGCGAACTATCAAGGGGTTCCCATTATAACCCAACCGCGTAAGGAACGCAAAATCCGGGAACATAACACCGATATGACGGAAACTAGGGCGGCAAGAGTGGAACAAAACACTAGGCGAGAGGCCGAGCCTTCCACCCTTTACCAAGTATATAGATGCATTAAGATAACATAGCAATATAATGATATCCCAACAAGTAAATAAAAGATGTTCCAACAAGGAACGGCCTCCAATCTTCACCTGCAACTAGCAACGCTATAAGAGGGGCTGAGCAAAGCGGTAACATAGCCAATCAACGGTTTGCTAGGACATGGTGGGTTAGAGGTTTGACATGGCAATTTGGGAGGCTTGCAAGCAAGTGGTAGGCATCGTAGCAATGGCATAGCAAAAGAGCGAGCAAACTAGCATAGCAAAGATAGTAGTGATTTCGAGGGTATGATCATCTTGCCTGCACAGTTGTCAGAGTTGACTGGATCCTCGAAAGCAAACTCAACGGGCTCCTCGTTAGCGAACTCGTCTCCCGGCTCTACCCAAACAAGACAAACAAGCAACAAGGATACAATCAACCACGTGCAAACTCAAACAACGCAATGCAAAGATGGTATGCTATGCGGGATGCGATGCGGGATGCGAAATGCAAGATATGACAGGAAATGCATGAACCTGGCCTCAACTTGGAAAACCAAGTGTGCCACTGGAAAGATGAGATGAAATCGCTTGAAAACGATATAAAGAACGCCGGAATCGGAGTTACGGTTTGGAAATGGCAAGCGATTCAAAAATGACACCGGTCTGCGATTTACAGCAAGTAGCCATCTAAATGCAATGAAATGAACATGCTACAGCACCCAAACATGACAACAAAATACATGGCAGGGATGCACACAAGATGCTTAACAAAAGTCTAGCACTGAGCTACGGCCAATTCATCCATTAACAGGTTCAAACAAGCATGGCAAAAATGCATATGCAAACAGATCTCAGACTTAGTGAAATTAACACTTGTCTGGAATTTCAGATCAGGTAGCCCTCTTCGGAGCAACAAAACTACATGTTACAGGACCTGAACATGGCAAAGTAAAGCATGGCATGGAGCTACTCAAAGAGCTTAACAAAAGTCCCTTAGTGACCTTGAGCCAAAAGGGATCAGAAAATACAATTGCAAGCACATGAACATAGCAAAAACATAATCAGTTTTCAGACTTAGTGAAAACTGGCACATGCTGAAATATAACTCAAGTAGGCATGTTTACGAGCTCGATGCACTCACTACGGTGCAAGTCATGGCAAGACAAGCATACATCCATCAAGAAGGCACAAAATGCAAGCTAGACATGGCAAGAACAATAGCATAGCATGCACGGATCAACTACAACATCACCGGCAAAATTGCAAACAAGTTGACAATCTGCCCAGATTCACAAAGTAGCAAAAGTAGAGCTCGATTGACTCAAGCTAGGGTGCTCCATAATTGCAAACAAAGACATGGATGGATAGAGCACTACAATATTAACAAAACATCCTTACTGATCATCCTCAAAAGAGGCACGGATCACTAGGAAACAACATGAACATATGGCAACATGAGATAAACAGATCAAGGACTTAGTGAAATTACTAAGTCCCTGAAAACAGAATTAGCAAGTGCACCACTTTGCAAGCTTGCACAAGTCACCACACACATCACAAAAATACATGGGTTGCACCTCTGGAAAGATGACAAAACCCTTAACAAAACACATGTAGAGCATCAGGGCATATCATGCACACATTAATCATGGCAAAAATGACAAAAACCTAAATGGAGTAGCAGATCTGACAATTATCTCAAGTAGCCCTCTTCTAACAGCATTTCGGGCATCAAGATGAACTCAAATGAAAATGATGCAATGGAATGAAATGATTTACTCTCTGAGATGAACATTTTGATATGCTATATGCATGAATCGGAGCTACGGATGCAAAGTTACGGGGCCACGAACAGAGGCACTTGGATCTGCAATTTCGGGAGTTAGAGAAAAAAACGACCTAGGGTTTCCAGATCTGCACGCACCGAGGCGGCAGCGCGAGCACTGTTCCGGCGGGGACCGAGGACGATGGGCCAGGGCGCGTCGCCGGTGGCCGGGGGCGGCGGCGCAGGGAGACGAGCGGCGGATGAGGGATGCGGCCGACGCGGCTGCCGCGCCGCGCTGTGGCAGCTCTCTGCGCGGCTCTGCGAGGACCGCAAGTCCGGCAAGTTGGCGCGCGTCGCGGCGCGGCCGCGCCGGTTGCCCGCTCGTCATCGCCCTCTCTCCCGCGGCGGCGGCGGAGCTGCGGCGCTCGTCGCCGGCGTGGAGAGGCGGCGGCAGTGCGGCGGCTCCTCACGCAGGGCGCCGGCGCGGCGGCGGCGCACAGGCGGCGGGAGGCGGCGCGCTGCGGAGGAAAGAGGGCGGGGCGAGGCGCGCGGCCTCTGGCCGGCGGCGGCGGGGGCCGGCCTCGGGCCCGAGGTGGCCGGCGGGAGTGGCGGCGGCGATGTGGTCCGGGGCGCCCACGTGGCGGCTCCCGTTGGCGGAGGCGGATCCGGACGTTGTCCGGCCTGTGCGGACACGTCCGGCGGCGGCGGAGATGGTTTTTTTAGGGTTTGACGAGGGGATCCGAGATTTGGAATGGGGGAGGTATATATAGGCATAGAGGGGAGCTTAGGAGAGTCCAAATGAGGTGCGGTTTTCGGCCACGCGATCGTGATCGAACGCTCTAGATGATGGAGCAGAGTTGGTGGGTTTTGGGCCAAATTGGAGGGGTGTTGGGCTGCAACACACACGAGGCCTTTTCGGTCCCTCGGTTAACCGTTGGAGTATCAAACGAAGTCCAAATGATACGAAACTTGACAGGCGGTCTACCGGTAGTAAACCAAGGCCGCTTGGCAAGTCTCGGTCCAATCCGGAAATGTTTAATCCCCACACACGAAAGAAAGCTAGAAATGACCACCGGAGGAGAACGAAGCGCCGGAATGCAAAACGGACAACGGGGAAAATGCTCGAATGCATGAGACGAACACGTATGCAAATGCAATGCACATGATGACATGATATGAGATGCATGACAATGACAACAACACACGGAGACAAAACCCGAACCCGAGGAAATAAATATAACTTAACGCCGGAAACGGCAAGAATTGGAGTACAAAAAGGGAAAGTTACATCCAGGGTGTTACAGTAACACAGGCAAGAATCCTTTCTTTGCTTGATCCATTTTGAACTTCTTCAAAACTTTGTCAAGGTATGTGCTTTGTGAAAGTCCAATTAAGCGTCTTGATCTATCTCTATAGATCTTAATGCCCAATATGTAAGCAGCTTCACCGAGG
This sequence comes from Triticum urartu, assembly GCF_003073215.2. Lineage (NCBI taxonomy): Eukaryota > Viridiplantae > Streptophyta > Magnoliopsida > Poales > Poaceae > Triticum > Triticum urartu. The sequence goes on along the minus strand of NC_053025.1, from coordinate 493,823,418 downwards.
TCTTTCATTGAAAAACTCTTATTCAAGTATCCTTTTATGCTATCCAGAAATTCTATATCATTTCCGATTAGCAATATGTCATCTACATATAATATCAGAAATGCTACAGAGCTCCCACTCACTTTCTTGTAAATACAGGCTTCTCCAAAAGTCTGTACAAAACCAAATGCTTTGATCACACTATCAAAGCGTTTATTCCAACTCCGAGAGGCTTGCACCAGTCCATAAATGGATCGCTGGAGCTTGCACACTTTGTTAGCTCCCTTTGGATCGACAAAACCTTCCGGCTGCATCATATACAACTCTTCTTCCAGAAATCCATTCAGGAATGCAGTTTTGACATCCATTTGCCAAATTTCATAATCATAAAATGCGGCAATTGCTAACATGATTCGGACAGACTTAAGCATCGCTACGGGTGAGAAGGTCTCATCGTAGTCAATCCCTTGAACTTGCGAAAACCTTTTGCGACAAGTCGAGCTTTGTAGACAGTAATATTACCGTCAGCGTCAGTCTTCTTCTTGAAGATCCATTTATTCTCAATTGCTTGCCGATCATTGGGCAAGTCAACCAAAGTCCATACTTTGTTCTCATACATGGATCCCATCTCAGATTTCATGGCTTCAAGCCATTTTGCGGAATCTGGGCTCACCATCGCTTCTTCATAGTTCGTAGGTTCATCATGATCTAGTAGCATGACTTCCAGAACAGGATTACCGTACCACTCTGGCGCGGATCTTACTCTGGTTGATCTACGAGGTTCAGTAGTATCTTGTTCTGAAGTTTCATGATCATTATCATTAGCTTCCTCACTAATTGGTGTAGGTGTCACAGAAACTGGTTTCTGTGATGTACTACTTTCCAATAAGGGAGCAGGTACAGTTACCTCGTCAAGTTCTACTTTCCTCCCACTCACTTCTTTCGAGAGAAACTCCTTCTCTAGAAAGTTTCCGAATTTAGCAACAAAAGTCTTGCCTTCGGATCTGTGATAGAAGGTGTATCCAATAGTTTCCTTTGGATATCCTATGAAGACACATTTCTCCGATTTGGGTTCGAGCTTATCAGGTTGAAGTTTTTTCACATAAGCATCGCAGCCCCAAACTTTCAGAAACGACAACTTTGGTTTCTTGCCAAACCACAGTTCATAAGGCGTCGTCTCAACGGATTTTGATGGTGCCCTATTTAACGTGAATGCGGCCGTCTCTAGAGCATATCCCCAAAACGATAGCGGTAAATCAGTAAGAGACATCATAGATCGCACCATATCTAGTAAAGTACGATTACGACGTTCGGACACACCATTACGCTGTGGTGTTCCGGGTGGCGTGAGTTGCGAAACTATTCCACATTGTTTTTAAATGTACACCAAACTCGTAACTCAAATATTCTCCTCCACGATCAGATCGTAGGAATTTTATTTTCTTGTTACGATGATTTTCAACTTCACTCTGAAATTCTTTGAACTTTTCAAATGTTTCAGACTTATGTTTCATTAAGTAGATATACCCATATCTGCTTAAGTCATCTGTGAAGGTGAGAAAATAACGATATCCGCCACGAGCCTCAACATTCATCGGACCACATACATCTGTATGTATGATTTCCAACAAATCTGTTGCTCTCTCCATAGTACCGGAGAACGGTGTTTTTGTCATCTTACCCATAAGGCACGGTTCGCAAGTACCAAGTGATTCATAATCAAGTGGTTCCAAAAGCCCATCAGTATGGAGTTTCTTCATGCGCTTTATACCGATATGACCCAAACGGCAGTGCCACAAATAAGTTGCACTATCATTATCAACTCTGCATCTTTTGGTTTCAACACTATGAATATGTGTGTCACTACTATCGAGATTTAATAAGAATAGACCACTCTTTAAGGGTGCATGACCATAAAAGATATTACTCATGTAAATAGAACAACCATTATTCTCTGATTTAAATGAATAACCGTCTCGCATCAAACAAGATCCAGATATAATGTTCATGCTTAACGCTGGCACCAAATAACAATTATTTAGGTCTAATACTAATCCCGAAGGTAGATGTAGAGGTAGCGTGCCGACTGCGATCACATCGACTTTGGAACCATTTCCCACGCGCATCGTCACCTCATCCTTAGCCAATCTTCGCTTAATCCGTAGTCCCTGTTTCGAGTTGCAAATATTAGCAACAGAACCAGTATCAAATACCCAGGTGCTACTGCGAGCATTAGTAAGGTACACATCAATAACATGTATATCACATATACCTTTGTTCACCTTGCCATCCTTCTTATCCGCCAAATACTTGGGGCAGTTCCGCTTCCAGTGACCAGTCTGCTTGCAGTAGAAGCACTCAGTTTCAGGCTTAGGTCCAGGTTTGGGTTTCTTCTCTTGAGTAGCAACTTGCTTGCTGTTCTTTTTGAAGTTCCCCTTCTTCTTCCCTTTGCCCTTTTTCTTGAAACTAGTGGTCTTGTTGACCATCAACACTTGATGCTCCTTCTTGATTTCTACCTCCGCAGCTTTCAGCATTGCGAAGAGCTCGGGAATAGTCTTATTCATCCCTTGCATATTATAGTTCATCACGAAGCTCTTGTAGCTTGGTGGCAGTGATTGGAGAATTCTGTCAATGACGCAATCATCTGGAAGATTAACTCCCAATTGAATCAAGTGATTATTATACCCAGACATTTTGAGTATATGCTCACTGACAGAACTGTTCTCCTCCATCTTGCAGCTATAGAACTTATTGGAGACTTCATATCTCTCAATCCGGGCATTTGCTTGAAATATTAACTTCAACTCCTGGAACATCTCATATGCTCCATGACGTTCAAAACGTCGTTGAAGTCCCGATTCTAAGCCGTAAAGCATGGCACACTAAACTATCGAGTAGTCATCAGCTTTGCTCTGCCAGACGTTCATAACATCTGGTGTTGCTCCAGCAGCAGGCCTGGCACCCAGCGGTGCTTCCAGGACGTAATTCTTCTGTGCAGCAATGAGGATAATCCTCAAGTTACGGACCCAGTCCGTGTAATTGCTACCATCATCTTTCAACTTTGCTTTCTCAAGGAACGCATTAAAATTCAACGGAACAACAGCACGGGCCATCTATCTACAATCAACATAAACAAGCAAGATACTATCAGGTACTAAGTTCATGATAAATTTAGGTTCAATTAATCATATTACTTAAAGAACTCCCACTTAGATAGACATCCCTCTAATCCTCTAAGTGATTACGTGATCCAAATCAACTAAACCATAACCGATCATCACGTGAGATGGAGTAGTTTTCAATGGTGAACATCGTTATGTTGATCATATCTACTATATGATTCACGCTCGACCTTTCGGTCTCCGTGTTCCGAGGCCATATCTGTATATGCTTGGCTCGTCAAGTATAACCTGAGTATTCCGCGTGTGCAACTGTTTTGCACCCGTTGTATTTGAACGTAGAACCTATCACACCCGATCATCACGTGGTGTCTCAGCACGAAGAACTTTCGCAACGGTGCATACTCAGGGAGAACACTTCTTGATAATTTAGTGAGAGATCATCTTATAATGCTACCGTCAATCAAAGCAAGATAAGATGCATAAAAAGATAAACATCACATGCAATCAATATAAGTGATATGATATGGCCATCATCATCTCGTGCTTGTGATCTCCATCTTCGAAGCACCGTCGTGATCACCATTGTCACCGGCGTGACACCTTGATCTCCATCGCAGCATCGTTGTCGTCTCGCCAAGTTTGTGCTTCCACGACTATCACTACCGCTTAGTAATAAAGTAAAGCATTACATCGCGATTTCATTGCATACAATAAAACGACAACCATAAGGCTCCTGCCAGTTGCCGATAACTCGGTTACAAAACATGATCATCTCATACAATAAAATTCAGCATCATGTCTTGACCATATCACATCACAACATGCCCTGCAAAAACAAGTTAGACGTCTTCTACTTTGTTGTTGCAATTTTTACGTGGCTGCTACGGGCTTAAGAAAGAACCAATCTCACCTACGCATCAAAACCACAATGATAGTTTGTCAAATAGACTCCGTTTTAACCTTCGCAAGGACCGGGCGTAGCCATACTTGGTTCAACTAAAGTTGGAGAGACAGTCGCCCGCAAGCCACCTATGTGCAAAGCACGTCGAGGGAACCAGTCTCGCGTAAGCGTACGCGTAATGTTGGTCCGGGTCGTCTCGTCCAACAATGTCGCCGAACCAAAGTATGACATGCTGGTAGGCAGTATAACTTATATCGCCCACAACTCACTTGTGTTCTACTCGTGCATATAACATCAACATAAATAACCTGGCTCTGATACCACTGTTGGGTTTCGTAGTAATTTCAAAAAAATTCCTACGCACACGCAAGATCATGTGATGCATAGCAACGAGAGGGGAGAGTGTTGTCTATGTACCCACGCAGACCGACTGCGGAAGCGTTGATGCAACGTAGAAGAAGTAGTCGTACGTCTTCACGATCCAACCGATCAAGCACCGAAACTACGGCACCTCCGAGTTTGAGCACACGTTCAGTTCGATGACGATCCCCGGACTCCGATCCAGCAAAGTGTCGGGGAAGAGTTCCGTCAGCACGACGGCGTGGTGACGATCTTGATGAACTACAGCAGCAGGGCTTCGCCTAAACTCCGCTACAGTATTATCGAGGAATATGGTGGCTGGGGGCACCGCACACGGCTAAGGAATAGATCACGTGGATCAACTTGTGTGTCCTAGGGTGCCTCTACCTCAGTATATAAAGGACCAAAGGGGGGAGGCTAGCCGGCCACAAGGGGTGCGCCAGGAGAGTCCTACTCCCTCCGGGAGTAGGATTCCCCCCCCCCCCCAATCCTAGTTGGAATAGGATTCCTCGGGGGGAAAGAGAGAGAGGGGCCCGGCCACCTCTCCTAGTTCTAATAGGACTAGGGGAGGGGGGAGGCGCGCAGCCCACCTTGTGTTGCCCCTTTCTCCTTTCCACTAAAGCCCACTAAGGCCCATATGGTTCCCGGGGGGTTCCGGTAACCTCCCGGTACTCCGGTAAAATCCCGATTTCACCCGGAACACTTCCGATATCCAAACATAGGCTTTCAATATATCAATCTTTATGTCTCGACCATTTCGAGACTCCTCGTCATGTCCGTGATCACATCCAGGACTCCGAACAACCTTCGGTACATCAAAATGCATAAACTCATAATATAACTGTCATCGTAACCTTAAGCGTGCGGACCCTACGGGTTCGAGAACAATGTAGACATGACCGAGACACGTCTCAGATCAATAACTAATAGCGGGACCTGGATGCCCATATTGGCTCCTACATATTCTACGAAGATCTTTATCGGTCAGACCGCATAACAACATACGTTGTTCCCTTTGTCATCGGTATGTTTACTTGCCCGAGATTCGATCGTCGGTATCCAATACCTAGTTCAATCTCGTTACTGGCAAGTCTCTTTACTCGTTCTGTAATACATCATCCCGCAACTAACTCATTAGTTGCAATGCTTGCAAGGCTTATGTGATGTGCATTACCGAGAGGGCCCAGAGATACCTCTCCGACAATCGGAGTGACAAATCCTAATCTCGAAATACGCCAACCCAACATCTACCTTTGGAGACACCTGAAATGCTCCTTTATAATCACCCAGTTACGTTGTGACGTTTGGTAGCACCCAAAGTGTTCCTCTGGCAAACGGGAGTTGCATAATCTCATAGTTATAGGAACATGTATAAGTCATGAAGAAAGCAATAGCAACATACTAAACGATCGGGTGCTAAGCTAATGGAATGGGTCATGTCAATCAGATCATTCAACTAATGATGTGACCTCGTTAATCAAATAACAACTCATTGTTTATGGTCAGGAAACATAACCATCTTTGATTAACGAGCTAGTCAAGTAGAGGCATACTAGTGACACTTTGTTTGTCTATGTGTTCACACATGTATTATGTTTCCGGTTAATACAATTCTAGCATGAATAATAAACCTTTATCATGATTATAAGGAAATAAATAATAACTTTATTATTGCCTCTAGGGCATATTTCCTTCAATTCATTCTCCGCTGCATTTCCACAAATATCACATGTGTTCATCGTAGCTAAAGTGCGCTTCCACTTGTTTTCCTTGGTTGCCAGCGTGTTGGTAGCTACCCTCCACACAAAGATTTTCACCTTCTGTGGTACCTTAGCTTTCCATATAACATCCCAAATGCTTCTATTATCCACACTTGCAGAGGAACTGGATGATTGGGGGTCGGTTCCCTTCAGCGCTATTGCTAGTTTGTAAGCACTACGCACAGAAAAGCTCCCGTTGTTATCGTAGTGCCATGCCACACCGTCCTCCACCTCGCGCTGAGGTATTTTAATATGAACCATCTCCGAAGCATCAACAGGGTTGAAAATCTGGTTGATTAGGTCATGCTTCCAGGTTCTGGATGTGGGCTCAATGAGTTGGTTTACCCATCTAATCCTTGTCCTACTAGTGAAGCTGGCTGCTTTGAGTCCCTCCCTTCTTGGTATCCATTGATCCCTATGGATCTGGATGTTCCTCCCGTTTCCAACACGCCAAATGAGTCCTTTCTTGAGGAGTTCGAGGCCAAACTCTATTCCTCTCCACGACTGCGAGGCATGCGTAGCAAAGACAGTGTCCAACAATTCCCCTCTAGGGTAGTATTTGGATTTGAGTACCTTTGCACACAGGTTGTCCGGTCTCTGAATAAGTCTCCAACACTGCCTAGCCAACAGTGCTTGGTTGAACAGGTGCATGTCCCTAAATCCAATGCCACCCCCACATTTTGGTTTTATCATCTTGTCCCATGCCATCCAGTGAACTTTCCTACGACCTTCCTCATCTCCCCATCAGAATTCTCTAATTAGTCTTTCATACTTCTCATGAAGCCCATAGAGAGCTTGAATACACCCATGGTGAAGATAGGTAGTGCTTGGACGATCGACTTAACGTATACCTCCTTTGCAGCATAAGATATGTGTCTTCCTGATGAGTTGTTGCATATTTTCATAAACCTATCCATAATAGGATGGAACTGGTCATCTTTCATTCTGCCCTCAGGTGTTGGCAGCCCAAGGTACTTATTTTCAAAAGTAGATGTCTCCACCTCTAGGATATGTTTGATTTCAGTTTGTGTCATCTGCGGGCAAGCTTCCGAAAAGAGCACCAAACATTTATCTGTGCTCAAAAGTTGCCCTGTACCTTTCTAAAAGATGTGGAGGGCTTGTTTTATCTCTTCTGCCTGATCTGTTGAGGCTTTAAAGAACAATAGACTGTCATCCGCAAACGTCAGACTTGAAATACCCGGACTTCCCCGAGCTACCTTGATCGGCGTGATGATACCCTCCGCTTCCTTTTTCTGCAAGATACGACTTAGTCCCTCAGCTATGAACAGGAACAAATAGGGGCTCGGTGGGTTGCCCTGCCTCAACCCTCGCGACGGCTCAAAACTATCCAGGGTTTCTCCGTTGAACTTGACCGAGTACCTCACAGATTTTACACACACCATCACCCAAGTTATCCATTTTTTGCTGAATCCAAATAGGAGCCCGGCCAAATTTCCTCAAAAACAGAATCTGGGTACTCTGAATTATCGAAAAAAAATCTGGGCATTATAAGAAAAACGCATCTTGGATTAGTTACCATTTGGAGCTCAGTTTTTCGAAAGAGAACAAAATATGTAGCTCGTGTCTCTCCAAACATTACCTCCAGTAGCATCTTTTACGAAATCATATTGCTTTTTTTTGAAACAAGGCAAAAGATTTTCCATTTTCATTAATTAAGAAGAGGTTTCGTTACAAGCAGACCACCAAGCGGTCAAAAGGCAAAACAATTACTCTCACGGCATTACATTATGCAAATGTTTGGCGCTCGCAATGGCCCAAATGGACACTTCTTCTTTGATGCATCACATGATGATCGCCAGCGTTGCCGCCTTGTTCCTGAAGACGCGCGCATTCCTTTCCTTCCAAAGTTCCCATCCCACAAGAAGGAGAAGGGAAGATAGAGCTTTCGTGGGTTGACTATTGTTAGTGAGTAGCGCATCCCACCAAGATTTGACCGTGTTAAACTGGAGCCAAGGAGTCGTGGGGATATTTAGACCAAGCCAGGGAAACACCTCATTCCAAACTCTAGTAGAGAACCTTCACTTGAAGAGGAGGTGAGCTGCAGATTCTTGTACCTGATTACAGAGTGGACATCGGTCGCAATTAGGCCATCCTCGCTGTTGGAGCCTATCGGCAATCCAAATTCTGTTTTGAGTGACAAGCCAGGCAAAAAATTTACACTTAGGGGGTGCCCAAGCCTTTCAGACAGTGGCATGCAAGCTTGAGCGAGTAAGGCCAGCAAACTGCGCAATATAAGCAGACCTAGCTGAGTACTGGCCATCGTTGGTTAACTTCCAAAGGATGGTATCCTTGGCACCAGGCCGGATGATGACATTCAGAAGCTTCTCCCATAATGCCAAGAATTGTTGGAGGTGCTCAAGCGTGAGGCCGTTATGGTAGTCAATTTGGTTTATCCAGTGCCCATCCCTCAAGGCCGTGGCAACAGATGCCCCCTTCTTGCGTGAAATCTCAAAAATCTTTGGAGCAATGTCTTTTGGCCTAAAACCCTCCAGCCAAGGCGACTCCCAAAAGGAAGCCTTCTGTCCATCGCCACTCATGACCTTAGTCGCAGCCGCAAACAGGTTACGGTCATTGACCGTGCAAGGTGTCCCCATACCGCACCACGCACGTGGTGGGTCGTCCCAGTCGAGCCAAAGCCATCGCAACCGGAGGGCAGCGGCAAACTTGCCAAGGTGCAAAATGCCAAGGCCTCCAAATTCTTTTGGCCTGCACACGAGCTCCCAGTTTACTTTGCACTTTCCACCAGTTACCTTGTCAGTTCCGGCCCAAAGCTAGGCACGCCGCAACCTATCGATCGCCTTGAGAACCTCCACCGGAAGGTCAAGCGGTGTAATGTGATAAATGGCCACCGCCGTAAGGACCGCCTTGACCAAGGTCATGCGACCCGATATAGCAACATGCTTGTGTTGGAAATATGCCCTAGAGGCAATAATAAAAGGATTATTATTGTATTTCCTTGTTCATGATAATTGTCTTTTATTCATGCTATAATTGTGTTATCCGGAAATCGTAATACATGTGTGAATACATAGACACCAACATGTCCCTAGTAAGCTTCTAGTTGACTAGCTCGTTGATCAACAGATAGTCATGGTTTCCTGACTATGGACATTAGATGTCATTGATAACAAGATCACATCATTAGGAGAATGATGTGATGGACAAGACCCAATCTTAAACATAGCACAAGATCGTATAGTTCGTTTGCTAGAGTTTTTCCAATGTCAAGTATCTTTTCCTTAGACCATGAGATCGTGTAACTCCCGGATGCCGTAGGAGTGCTTTGGGTGTACCAAATGTCACAACATAACTGGGTGACTATAAAGGTATACTACGGGTATCTCCGAAAGTGTCTGTTGGGTTGACACGGATCAAGACTGGGATTTGTCACTTCGCATAACGGAGAGGTATCTCTGGGCCCACTCGGTAATGCATCATCATAATGAGCTCAAAGTGACCAAGTGTCTGGTCATGGGATCATGCATTACGGTACGAGTAAAGTGACTTGCCGGTAACGAGATTGAACGAGGTATTGGGATACCGACGATCGAATCTCGGGCAAGTAACGTACCGATTGACAAAGGGAATTGTATACGGGGTTGCTTGAATCCTCGACATCGTGGTTCATCCGATGATATCATCGAGGAGCATGTGGGAGCAAACATGGGTATCCAGATCCCGCTGTTGGTTATTGACCGGAGAGCCATCTCGGTCATGTCTACATGCCTCCCGAACCCGTAGGGTCTACACACTTAAGGTTCGGTGACGCTAGGGTTGTAGAGATATAATATGCGGTAACCCGAAAGTTGTTCGGAGTCCCAGATGAGATCCCGGACGTCACGAGGAGTTCCGGAATGGTCCTGAGGTGAAGAATTATATATAGGAAGTGCAGTTTCGGCCATCAGGAGAGTTTCGGGGGTCACCGGTATTGTACCGGGACCACCGGAAGGGTCCCGGGGGTCCACCGGGTGGGGCCACCCATCCCGGAGGGCCCCATGGGCTAAAGTGGGGAGGGGAACCAGCCCATAGTGGGCTGGTGCACCCCCCTTGGCCTACCCATGCGCCTAGGGTTGGGAACCCTAGGGTGGGGGGGGGGCGCCCCAACTGGCTTGGGGGGCACTCCACCCCTTGGCCGCCGCCCCCCTAGGAGATCCCATCTCCTAGGGCCGGCGCACCCCCTAGGGGGCCTATATAAAGGGGGGGAGGGAGGGGCAGCCGCACCCTTGAGTCTTGGCGCCTCCCTCTCCCCTGCTACACCTCTCCCTCATGCAGTAGAACGGCGAAGCCCTGCTGCGATGACCCCTGCATCCACCACCACACCGTCGTGCTGCTGGATCTTCATCAACCTCTCCTCCCCCTTGCTGGATCAAGAAGGAGGAGACGTCACGCTGACCGTACGTGTGTTGAACGCGGAGGTGCCGTCCGTTCGGTGCTAGGATCTCCGGTGATTTGGATCACGTCGAGTACGACTTCCTCATCCCCGTTCTTTGAACGCTTCCGCGCGTGATCTACAAAGGTATGTAGATGCAATCCGATCACTCGTTGCTAGATGAACTCATAGATGGATCTTGGTGAAACCGTAGGAAATTTTTTGTTTTCTGCAACGTTCCCCAACAGTGGCATCATGAGCTAGGTCTATGCGTAGTTCTCTTTGCATGAGTAGAACACAATTTGTTGTGGGCGTAGATGTTGTCAACTTTCTTGCCGCTACTAGTCTTATTTTTCTTCAGCATTATTGTGGGATGAAGCGGCCCGGACCAACCTTACACGTACGCTTATGTGAGACCGGTTCCACCGACTAACATGCACTAGTTGCATAAGGTGGCTGGCGGGTGTCTGTCTCTCCCACTTTAGTTGGAGCGGATTCGATGAAAAGGGTCCTTATGAAGGGTAAATAGAAGTTGAAAAATCACGTTGTGGCTTTCAGGTAGGTAAGAAAACGTTCTTGCTAGAACCCTATTGCAGCCACGTAAAACTTGCAACAACAATTAGAGGACGTATAACTTGTTTTTGCAGCAAGTGTTTTGTGATGTGATATGGCCAAAGTTGTGATGAATGATGAATGATATATATGTGATG